>NW_024868146.1:0-180494 GCF_013358625.1 Macadamia integrifolia
CCCATAGTGCTAGCCACACCTCCACATCCCACCTAGGGTCAGTTTGTAGAGGTGTTCTATGGGAACTATTTCCCTATCAGTGTGAGAGACAGGAAGGAGTTAGAGTTCATGGCTTTGACTCGGGGACCAAAGTCAGTATTGGAATACCAACAATAGTTTGAGGACTTATACTATTTTTCCCCAGAACATATGAAGAATGATAGTGCAAAGATAAAAAAATTTGAAAAGAGTTTGAGGTCTGGCATTGGAGCTATGTTAGTAGCTCATTGGCTCCAGAATTATGCTGATGTGGTTCAAATTGCATAGTCTATTGAGGACAAGCAGAGAGAAGGTTATTAGATTCAAGAAGTAAAAAGGGCCAGAATAAGAAACACAGGGAGACAGTTTGGAAGGTTTGGAAGGGGAGCTTCTTCTTCTACCACAGCAACCAGACAGAGAGAGGCCAGTAGAGCACATACCCAATCAAAGTCAGCAAAGTCACAGCCAACACTGTCTACAGCTTAGGCTATTCATATGAGATGCTATATATGCCAGCAGATGGGGCATTATGCAAGATTCTATCCTCAGAGGAAACTGAGTGAGGAGAAGGTGACATCGTCTTCTTCTACAGCCACCATGAAGTCACAGGCAACTGGGAAGGTATTTGTACTAACAGCTGAGGAAGATGAGGTTGCACTTGGAGTGGTGACAGGTGTAGTGCTTGTCTCTAATATACCAACATATGTATTGTTTGATTCTGGAACATCTCATTCATTTGTATCTTCTAATTTTGCTCTAAGGTTGGGTGTGAAACTTAAAAAGTTAACTTATCAATTGATGGTCAGTACACCTATAGGGTTTATTGTGAACTTAGAGGATGTGTATGAACCCATACTATTCAGGTTTATTAAGGGGAAATGATAGCTTATTTGATTTGCATAGATATGAAAGACTTTGATGTCATATTAGGAATGGATTGGTTGTTAGCATATTGAGCCTGTGTGCTCTGTGCTGAGAAGAAAATATTGTTTAGACCCAGAAATGGAGATGAGTTTGTATTTTAGGGACACAGAAAGGAAATAAAGAAAATGTTGATTTCTGCCATCCAAGTACAAAAATTGTTAGAAGAAGGATGTGAAGCATAATTGGCATGTGTCCAAGATACAACAAGGGAAATTGCAACACTGGAAGAATTGGAAGTAGTAAAGGAATTTTCAGATGTATTTTTAAAGGATTTGTGTAGTGTGCCCCGATAAAGAGATTGAATTTTGTATTGATTTAGTACCTGGGGCAACACCAATGTCAAGGACACCCTATAGGATGGTTCCTACCGAATTGAAGGAGTTGAAGGAACAATTGCAGGACTTGCTGAGAATGGTTTCATTAGACCCAGTGTATCACCTTGGGGAGCTCTAGTCATGTTTGTAAAGAAGAAAGATGGGAGTTTACGAATGTGTATTGATTATCGGGAGTCGAACAAATTGACAATTAAGAATCGGTATCCACTTCCCCATATTGATGATCTTTTTTATCAATTGCAAGAAGCCAGTATATTCTCTAGGATAGATTTGAGGTCAGGGTATCACCAGTTGAAGATCAAGGAGAATTATATCCAGAAGATAGCTTTCAGGACTAGGTATGGCCACTATGAATTTGTGGTTATGCCATTTGGACTGACCAATGCACTAGCAGCTTTTATGGGATTGATGAATAGAGCATTCCATGATATGCTAGATCAGTATGTGATTGTCTTCATTGATGATATTTTGATCTATTCCAAGAGTAGAGAGGATCATGCAGTTCATTTGAGGTCAGTATTACAGAGGTTGAGAGAGAAGAAGTTGTATGCAAAGTTTAGTAAATGTGAATTTTGGCTATCACAAGTGAATTTCTTGGGGCACATTGTATTTTCTAGGGGTATTGAAGTTGATCTTGGAAAGGTGAGGGCAGTATTGGATTGGGAGTCTCCAAAGACTATAAGTGAGATTCAGAGTTTTCTGGGCTTAGCAGGTTATTACAGGAGATTTATTGAAAACTTTGCCTAGATTTATACTCCTATGACTCGGTTGATTAGAAAAAGAGTCAAATTTTATTGGACTGTGGAATGTGAAAATAGTTTTCAGGATTTGAAGAACCGACTGGTGACAGCGCTAGTCCTTGCCATTCCAGATGGTACATCAGGTTTGGTAGTATATAGTGATGCATCCAAACAAGGTTTAGGATGTGTGTTGATGTAGAATGGTTGGGTAATTGCTTATGCTTCTAGATAATTGAGAGATTATGAAAAAATTATCCTACCCATGACTTGGAATTGGCAGTAGCCATTTTTACCTTAAAAATTTGGCATCAGTATTTGTATGGTCAGAAATGTGAGATCTATAGTGACCACAAAAGCCTTAAGTATCTCTTCACTCAGAAAGAACTAAATACGAGGCAAAGAAGATGTCTAGAATTACTAAAAGACTATGACTGCATCATTCATTACCATCCAGGGAAAGATAATGTGGTGGCAGATGCTCTCAGCAGGAAACACAAAGTTACTACATTAGCTACACTTACAACAAACCCTATGTTGATTGAAGAGGCAAGGGAGTTGGGTTTAGATGTAATTGTGTAAGTGGAGACACCTAAAGATATGACACTTGCCACTCTTACTATTAGACCATCGCAGATCAAGGAAGCCCAACTTAAAGATGATATGTTGAGAAAGACTATAAATGCAATCAATGATGGAAGACAGGGGGATTTGAGATTCATAGTGAAATATGGAACTTTATGGTTTAATGACAAATTGTGTGTTTTAAGGGAAGAAAATCTGATAGAGTTGATTTTGAGTGAAGCTCACAATACTCCTTACTTTGTACATCCTAGAAGTACAAAAATGTATAGAGATTTGAAGAAAACATATTGGTGGCATGGTATGAAGACTGATGTAGCTGATCATGTGGCAAAGTACATGAATTGTTAGATGGTGAAAGCATTGAGACAGAGGCCACATCAGTTACTCCAACCTCTTCCTATACCGGAGTGGAAATGGGAACATGTTACTATGGATTTTGTGACAGGACTACCAAGGACCAAGAAAGGAAATGATACAATTTGGGTAATTTTTGATAGACTAAATAAAGTAGCCCATTTCATACCAATAAATATATCTTACTCCATGGAGAAGTTAGCACAACTGTACATTGATAACATAGTGAGATATCAAGGTGTGCTTATCAGTATTGTTTCTGACCATGATTCCCGCTTCACTTTTAAATTTTGGGAAAGTGTACAGAAGGTAATGGGAATTAGAATGAAATTTAGCATAGCATTTCATCCTCAGACAGATAGGCAAACTAAAAGAACAATCTAGACCTTAGAAGATATGTTGAGGACCTATACTATAGATATGAGCTATAGTTGGGATGAACATATACCATTATTTGAATTTGCATATAACAACAACTATCAATCAACTATTGGTATGGCACCATTTGAAGTTTTTATGGAAAGAAGTGTAGAACCCCCATTGTATTGGGATGAAGTGGGAGAAAGAAGAATTTTGGGACCTGAGCTGATACAAGCTACCTATGAGAAGGTGGATAGGATCAGGGAAAGAATTAAGGTAGCTCAATCTAGATAGAAGAGTTATGTAGAAAGTAGAAGGAAGCCTTTGGAGTTTGAGGTAGGTGAAAAGATATTTCTGAAAATTTCACCAATCAAAGGCATCAAGAGATTTGAAAAGAAAGGTAAATTAAGTCCAAGATATATAGGACCCTTTGAGATACTAAATCAAATTGGAAAAACAACCTATAGATTGGCATTACCTTCAGAGCTGGACAGATTTCATATTGTCTTCTATGTCTCTATGCTGAAGGAGTACATTTCAGATCCTTCACCTGTATTGCCTGCTATGGAACCTTTGGAGTTGAATGATGATTTGAGCTATGAAAAACAACCTGAAGGGATCTTTGATAGAAAGGAATACCAATTCCGGAGTCAAACCATTACATATGTGATGATCAAATGGAAGAACCATCAGGAGTAAGAAGCTTCCTAGGAAAGAGAAGATGAAGTGAAAGAAAAGTACCCAGAACTGTTTGGGTTACCAGGTAACTTTTACAATTTCGAGGACTAAATTTTTGTAAGGGGGAGAGAAATTGTAACACCCCAAATCTCACCTCTTTACATTGACTTGGAATAGGCAAGAGTAGTAGGATGGAGAGGCCAACACTAGCTTGGCTGGTAGTAGTGGAATGCCAAGAAGGGAAAGATGACCCAACATGTACCTGTGCCTCCTGCCAACAATGTTGGAAGAGTCAGCAAGCAAAGTGGGCCAATAGGTAATTACTAACCCTCAACATAGATTAGATATGATAGGGCATACAACAGACCCAAAGGGGGAGCAAGTCTAGCTTAACCGGCTAGAGAGCTCTAGACATGACAGACCTGCCTATCATGTGAACAAAATGGATAGAATTGGCTGGGTCCGGCTCTTGGAAATTCGACATGTCGACCAATTCCCATGAGTTTGACATGATTAAGTGATTTAATTAGTAAAATCATAAAATTAATTTAATTTCAGAACATAATTAATTTTAATTTTCTAATTATGTATATACATATATATATGTATATACATTATATTGTATAAGTAATATAAATATATATATATATATAATATCAGTTAGTGGAGCTATATAAGAGCCACCACTGACCACATTCTCACACAAAAGACTTGGACAGAAAGAGGAAGAAAGAAGAAAGAAAAAGAAGAAGAAAAGAAGAGAAGAAGATTAAAGAAGAGATTGACTTACTAGGAAGGCTCCCTGCAGAATTCAGCAAGGAGGAAGGTACTTCTTCCTTATACGAAACTGTAGTAAGAATGGATATAGAAGAGAGAGGTAGGACTGAATACTGTTGTAAGGAAGGAATTCTGGAAAAATTTCAGCAGAATCCTCATCTTATGAAGTTTAATTTCCTAATTTGAAAAACTGATTTGGAAGATGAGTAAGGATGCACACTTACCATGGCCGATTGGGACTTGAGAGTGAGAATTCTTACTCAGATTCTTAAAACATAACTAATACATGTGGATTTAGAGGAATTTTACCTTAAATTCTATTCTAAGGTTGTAAGAGTTCATGCATGATAATTTAGGTTCAATTTATTACATGCAAAGTGAAATTAGAGAGGAATTTCATGCATGCAGCCTTAGATTTAGGTCTGATTATGAAGTTTTTACTCTAATCCTTACCTGTGAATGAGATTATAGAAGAATGAGGTGTGATTTTGGAGATTTCTTGCGGAAACTGTATAATTAATCAAAATTAATTAGTAGGTTAGTGAATTGATAATTAAAGTGATGGAAATTAAGTAATGTATTACTGTTGTGAAAGTTTAGTACAGAACACAAGGCCACAGTGACAAAATTGTTGAGAAATCTGCAAGGAAAGCAAGCAGAATTGAAATTCTATAGAAAAGGCATGACTGGTGGGAGACATCCGGCCAGCCGGTCGGGCTAGGGTCTCCAACCAGTTAGGCTTCCAGAGACAATTTTGCCCTCAGACTTTGACAGCAAAGTGTGGATCTGAGAGGTGATATGTAGGGCTCATAGGGGAATAAAGTAACTCAATTAGGGTGTAAATTAACTCAAAGTCTATTTTAATAAATATATATATATATATATAATTTTGATTTTAGGAGTTCCAGTTAAATGTGAGGGAAAAAGTTCAGCACTTAGAAAAATGGAAACTAATTTAGATTGTCCAAGTGAGTGGGTGCCCCTCTATCTTACTTCTTTTGTGTGTTTATTACTATTGTTCATGCATTACTTGTTGTGTATGTGCATATACATTTATTTTCTTCATTTGCATCTACTTTTATGTTAGTCATGTGATGGAATTGTGGAAGGTAAAGCAAGTGAGATGGGTCACGAGAAGGTGCCCATGTATGCATGTGCGGTATGGATGACTGGTTGTGCACCATTTAGTATGTTGGCTAGGTATCACAACCCAAAGTGCTACACCCTTTGTCTGTAGGTGTTAGGTACGGACTAATCCCAACATATGTGGCTACTTGATCAGTAGTGCACTTTGTGATGAGACGTATGATATCAATTGTGGATTAGGACAGGACACGACATACTATATGCTTGGTGGATATTATTATACGGGGATTCCATATAGGGGTTAGCCGGGGGCCAAGGCTCTGACCAGGACCGGCTGGCTCCTACCTGCAACGAGCTTGTATTCCTAAGGGACCAACGCACAAGGTAGGGAATGCCACCTCTATTGCATAGCACTATACCCATAGGTGATGAGACTTAGTACAGGACTAGGGGAAATTGTATAGTTAAATAAATGGATTCATGAGCATCATCTTTATATATGGAGCATGCATTGCATATGGATGCGTGTGTTTGTTCTACCCCACCCTCACTGAGCATTACCAATGCTCACCCCCCATTTTTCTTTGATCTATAAATGAGGAGAGTAGTCACCTATAGGCTACTAGTATTGAGCATGATACTATATGGTTATAGATCAGTTGGCTTGTACTCCGGATTTTGATGATTTCAGTCATGGACCTAATTACGAGTGTGAAGATTGTGTATACGGTGGACAGTTTATTTGAGATATGATATTATGATTCTTTTTGTGTACATATATTTGATACTTGGATTAATTTAATGTAATGGATTACTGTTAGTAAATTCTGAAAGTTTGTACAAATATTATCAGGTACCACATAGATGCACTGGGTGAGTATTATCCTTACTTGAATATATATTATCCGTTGCAAATTCTTCTGATTCCAATTTTGTATATCATTTGGTTATGGTGTTGAGGACTCTCCTAGAGTCGGGTTTTGGGGTAAGCAGGATGACTGGGTATGGTAAGGTAACCAGTGCCGGCATGCCAATGCCATATAAAGGACAAGGTGTGGCATGATAGCTGGTCCTATAGGTCTTTCATACCCATGTACCCTACTGGACATGTTGGTATTGTCCCTAAATTCAAAAATACTTGAATGGAGTAGTAGGGGAATATAGTTATTTTCAGCCCCATACTTACTTCAACCTTTTCATATCACTTTCTGTCTCTTCCTATTTCATAAAACTTGGCTATGCCATCCCCAATGGTCCTACACAAGTTAGATTACGTCCTTAAAAACATGGACCAAGTACCCACAAAATACTTGAAGAACCCCTATTCTGTCAGGCCCTAACCGGCTGGCCTGTTAGTCTGAAGCTCTCTAGCCGGTTGCCTGGCAATAGGTTGTTCTCAGCCTAACAACCTAGTTCCTGTTGACCAGTTATCCCAGGTAGCTCAAGTCCTGAGTTTTTACAATATCTACTTAATTAAATTATTTTAGACCTTAATAGGTTAATTTCCAAACTTAATTTAGGTCTTTGCACCAATACTAGGTTACTTGAATTTCCTTTGAACCCAAATTTCTTCCCTTGGTAAATTGGTTTTAGGTTCTGCCAATCCCTAGACAAAATTGAGCTATATAGAAGTCAATCCCACCTCCAATTTCACTTATTTCCACTCAACTTGGAAAATCCTCATGAATTCTAGTCTTTGGGACAATAGGGCAGTGAATTGGGTTTCGATTAAGGTTTATGAGTTAGGGCTTTCACTATGAAAGGTGAACCCTGACTCCCACGGGCAGATTTTCCTAATTAATACATAATTTAGCTAACCCTAACCCTGGCCGATTCTTACCCTAGCTCAATCCAATGGGTTGGGTTAGAACTTATTACATCTCTTGTGTTCCTGAGGTATGTAGGAAGCTCTATCATCAGCCATGCAGTTCTGAATTCCACGTCCCAGCTGGAGCAACCTCTTGGCAGCATCCTCCTATTGTGAACAGCATAAGGGAGTGTATGCATGGCAGCAGCGGTACTCACAACTGCAGATGCAGCAGTAGTAGAGGTCTGCGAAACCCCTTTTCTCCCTCTCTCCTTGCATCTTCTTCCTTCTCTTTTCCTTCTTTCTTCTCTCTTCTTCCTCATTTCTCCTTTTCTATTTTTATTTTGTTCACAGCAGTAACATATGAGAGTCATAGCCGACTCTCCCCCTTTATATAGGTATGTTTAGTAAATAAGACTCAAAACGAAAGCTCATTTTTCACTTTTAGAGCTAAAATAATTTTTTATAGGAAATAGGTTTCAACCTAAAACCAACTGCATTAATACCCTTAGACAATCCTTAGATTATTGTGGAAAATAGGTAAAATGATTCCTCAAGATAGTGGGGCCCATAAATAAAAAACACCAATTTTGGGTATTCTGTTACTAAACCGGCTGGCCGGTTGGCTAGAGGCTCTCCAGCCAGTTAGCCCCTTTTTGGCCCTCTACTCTCCAGTCTTTTGGTTAAGGTACCCCACCTTATTTGGGATCCCTCTCCACTCATGTGGGCATCATTAAGGCTGTCCATACTCTACAATAACATATCCTTCCCTTCCTAGTCACTCGATTATAAGTCCTTTTTCACCATGTACCCTTCTCCATAAATTTCTATTTCTATGCCTGGGGTTCTAAATTCAGGGTGTTACAAAATCAGCCAAAATCTGTCTCCTACTACTGTACAAATGGATCCATAGTAGAGCAGCCTACTTTCTTATGCCAACTTGGCTATAACACTGAGCTCAGCTACTTCCAGTTTCAGGGTGTTACAATTCCCCCCTCCTTACAAAAATTTTTTTCTCGAAATTTGCAGGGTTGCCTAGCATCGAGGAATGGTCACACACACTCTTAGTATCAGTCCCATGGTGATACCATTCTTTTGTTTAGTATATATATCTCAAATTATGCAACTACCCGGATTAACCTTTACTACCTGGTCAACAGGTGAAAACCTTAATCATACCTAACAGACTCCTAATTACACTAATTCCAACTTGTGCTACTCTCTAATTATTACTTGATTGCTCATTCAAATCCTCAACCATTTATCTTTTCCATTGTTCTGTTTCACTTCATATACTGCACCAATCCATATAGTATCTATCTTAGTTTATTGCCAGCATTTATTCATCTAAATCTTTTATCCATGTCCTAACTTTCCAAATTCTAGATCCCCTTAATGCAAGCAGGTTAAGTCAAAATTTTATTCTCAAAATCTCCATTCATTGTAGTACACCACATTTGTACTTATTGTATCCACATATGACTCCTGATTTAATTTCAATAACATCTCTCATGATTTTTTTTTTGTTTGTATTCTATAGTTCACATTCTCTTATACCCCATGCATCACATCCTAACTTTTGAACACTTCGATATTCTTTATAAAACTACTATCACTATTGATTTTCTTTTCTCCTTTTCCATTTTTTCTTTTCCTTATTATCCTCAAATCATTAATTCCAATTATTATCCCTCATTTCATTTCTTACTTATACTAAATTTAGTATTTAATCATGAACATCAGAATTCCATGACCCATGATCCATATACATGGATATATTTATAAATCTATATTACCTCAAATTTCCATAACATTGGTATTAAACTCACAGTTGGATGATGTATAACATCACCATGCTGCTCGGTATCCCCGTATAAGACTCTCATCAGATTTTTTTAATACCTCTATACCTTCAGGAATTCCATTAATTATCAATCATCTACTTTATCTGCCAATATGCCTTCATTATTCCCACTAAATGTTATATTCCTCCCTATCACAACTTCCATATAATTTCTCAATTATCCTAATTTGTACCTTCATACACTTTTTAGTGGACATATCAAATTTACAATTTTATGGGTGTAAAACAAAGGGCAGGCCATATAGTTCTTGGGGTAGAAAATAGGAAAACGATCAAAATTTGACCAAATTGACAGTTTCAACCGGCAGGTAGGGGACCCACGACCGATTAGCCGGTGCCTCTCTGCACTTAACAGTGGCTGAGAGCTCACTTATTCACTTCAAACTTTCAATTTTTGTGGATACTTCTTGTCACACCCCGTTCACACAAAACCGGACCAGTGACAGGGTTTACTTCGGTTAACCCAAACCTGCCAGGATCATCTGATACAGTATCCAACCACATCATACAGACAACTAAGAAAATGTTCAACAGTTCAGCGGAAGACTTAATTTACCTATAAATATCCCCATTATACTTGATACCTAAATTGTAGTATAGAGTTAAGTACATGTGGGCCCGCAGGCATGATATTTATACAAAAAGAATACAATTTACCTACCAAGTACACAAAAGGGATCATCAAAAATAATCAAAGAGTAAAGCTCAGCACGGTGTCAAAACTGCGGTCCCGCAGCACAGCCCTCGCACGAGCAATCCGTGTAGTGCTCTAATTCCTCAGGGACCCACCAATCCTCTTCAGGGAATTCAACTGTGGGGCCCGACCCTTGATCCTCAGGCTGGTGACCTGCAAAATCATCTAAAAGAGGTGCACACGTGGGATGAGCTCACTAGCTCAGTAAGTGAAAAGGAGGACCACACAACAATCCACACAACAATCACAACCATATGCACTATATGCTATGCAATTCATTTTTAATCACATTCACCTAAACAACATTATTAAGTCTTAGGTTTAGTGCTACTACAACCACAGTGCGCGAACTCCATCCCGCGATACGCCCGTAGGGCTGTCGGAGAAGGCCCACCGTGAGTACTCAGAAAACTAAAACATGCCGACCACCGACTCTCAACATAAAAGTAAATGACTAAAAATAAAGGTGCTGACTCCAACAATTTAAAAGCAGTACGATTGGCCCTCTTTAATATACCACCGGGGTTACCGACTGTCCTAATGACCAGCCGAGAGTATGTCTAACCGCCACAGTGACCCGACAATCGCAACCACTGCGTCCCCCCAAATGGTAACCCAACACCTCAACCCTTGTTGGGAAGGGTCGTAGCACGGGAAGATGATAATCCTACATCGCATGCTCCTATAAAACATAGTACGATTGCATAGTGCCTCCGCGTCCCATTCCACGGGCCACCCATGCACTCGTTTCCAAGCCGACCATGGCATCTAGTCTATTAATGCAATATGCACAATGATGTCATCATTCATCACATAATCACAGCAACAATTGACATTGAGAAAATAAACATAACACACATGTCATAATAATATGAGGATGGCTAAGCTACACATAATTTGCATGATGACATGGCTAGTTTAGATACAATTTAATGAATTCCAAACAAGCCTTAAAATAAGGCCAAACATCCTCTCCCCACTTACCTGTAGTGTACAAAGACTTACACTCTGTACGGGTGAGATCCGGTGCGAGAAGTGTAAGTTTTGGTGAACCTATCATAAGTGAATAGGGTTAGCATTTCGCCACTTTAGGGTCAAAACTAACAAGATTTGATGACAAAATCATTTTTAGAGTCCTAAAAGAAGGTCGCACGTCCGTTTTGGGTCCGTTTGGACTTAGAAATCACGTTGAGAGTCTTTCGGGTGGGTCAGATAGCCCACCTATCATGATCCACCAGTCATGACTGGCGGGTAGGTCGACCCACCGATCATGATCGACGGCAGGTCAGCCCATCGGTCGACCCACCAGTTGGGCCCATCGATTGGCTTCGAGGGCCTGCTAAGACCGGCTGGCAGGTTGGCCCACCGGTCAACCCGTCTGTAGGGCCCACCGGTTGGCCCTGCTAAGACCGACGGGCAGGTTGGCCCACCGGTCTTGGCTGGAAAATGCCATTTTTCCCCGAAACCTTCCCTAACCGTTGGGAAATCAAATGGGGCTTTTCCAAATCCATTCTCCACACATTCAAGGTCTTATAAGATGGTTCTAACCTAGATCTAGGTTAGATTTAAGGAATGGAAGCCATCTTACCTTCTTCGCTCAAGAACTCGTTCAAAAACCCCAAAATCACTTTAAACCACCAATGCTCCTCCAACCGTGGAAACACTTCTTCAAATCCTTCAAAATCAACACATAAACCATCTATTAAACCTTAGATTCATCATCTCAAGGGGGATTTACGAGACCTCAAGAAACACTACCCAAATCAAGGGTTTTACTTGGGTATGGTGAAAGTTTAGGGAATATAGCCTTCGCTCACCTCTAAACGCAGTTCTCGCGTTGGGGATCACTCTTCCAGCGTCGGAATGGGAAGATCAAGCCTTGGCACTGCTTAAATCCATTCCTTCTTCCTCTTCCTCCCCTTTCTTCTTCTCCGTTCTCTTTTCTCCTTCCTTTTCTCTCTCCGCTTTACTCTTTTCACCAACCACCCGAATGGCATAAATGAGAAATGGAAAAATCATAAATTCTATTTATACTTTCTAAAACAACTAAGTAACTGTGACCACCTACCTGAGGGCCGAAAATTGGCCAACAAGTGGGATTTTGATCGGGTTCGACTCTCGGCATGAATCTCACTCTCGGTATAAGGTATATTATACGTACGCGCTTTAGAATACGACTACATACCTGCTTTATCCGTACATGACCTTATGATATGTGCATGTACATGGCTTGGGTACACCCGTCTCCTTTGGCACTGACTCAAACTTGTCTGGCCAACCGGTGTTCAATGTTACCCTTGCCATCATGGTCCATAAGGAACCCGCCTTAACCCTCTCCGATTTGGGTCCTGCATGATTAAACCGGGTCAACCGTCTAATTAGACCGGATTTAAAAAGTAGGGTATCACATTTACCCCCCCCCTTTCTGAAAATTTCGTCCTCGAAATTGGTGTACCTGGTTGTTCGAAAAGATGAGTGTACTAGGCTTGGATTTCATCCTCTTTCTCCCAAGATGCTTCTTCAAGTGAATGATTAGCCCATTACAACTTTACGAAGGAAATGGAGCGGTTGCGAAGGGTTTTCACCTTTCGGTCCAAGATTTCAGCTGGCTGCTCTGTATAGGTCATATCCGCTTCTAGGTATTCTGGTTCCACGGGTAATACATGAGATGGATCATGGACGTATCGCTTCAGCATGGATACATGGAATACGTTATGAACATTCCCGAGTGAAGGTGCCAAAGCAAGCATATAGGCCACTGAGCCAACCCGAGCTAAGATCTCAAATAGGCCAATGTATCTTGGGCTTAACTTCCCCTTTCTATGAAATCTTTGCAACCCTTTTGTAGGAGAGATCTTGAGAAACACCTTTTCTCCTGGCTGAAATTCAATGTCTTTCTTGCAGTTGTCCGCATAGCTCTTTTGACGTGACTGAGCTGCTTTAATCCTTTCCCGAATAACATCGACCTTGTCACAAGTCATCTGTATCATTTCAGGTCCTAACATTCGGCGTTCGCCTACCTCATCCCAATACAGAGGAGTCCTGCACTTCCTACCATATAATGCCTCATACGGAGCCATCCCAATTGTACCTTGGTAATTGTTGTTATAGGCAAACTCCATAAGGGGTATATAATCTTCCCAACTACCACACATTTCCATTACACATGCCCTGAGCATGTCTTCCAATATCTGTATGGTTCGCTCCGACTGACCATCCGTCTGTGGGTGGAAAGCAGTACTCAAATTCAATTGTGATCCCAAGGCATGCTGGAAGCTTTTCCAAAATCTGGAAGTGAACCTTGGGTCCCTATCTGATACAATGCTCATTGGCACTCCATGTAAGCGCACTATGTTATCCATATAAAGTTGTGTTAATTTGGCCATAGAGAACTTGGTCTTGATGGGAATGAAATGAGCAGTCTTAGTAAGCCGATCAATGATCACCCATATCGCGTCAATCCCCTCAGGCATACATGGTAGTCCAGTGAAGAAGTCCATTGTAATCATGTGCCTCTCAGTCTTTACTTTCTGGCATGTAAGACAAGTCGCCACATACAGGGCTATCGTGATTCTCATGCTTGGCCACCAGTAATTTCGTTTAAGGTCTTTATACATCTTTGTACTTCCTGGGTGGAGTGAGTACTCAGATCTGTGTGCTTCCCGCACTATCTTATCTTATATATCCAAATCATCGGGCACATACAATCTGTCTCGAAACAGTAATGCCCCATCGCTAGCGAAAACAAAATCAGGGTCGTTCATTGTTTGATCTTGAACCTTAACTCTGATCCACTGCAATTCAGGATCCAAAGGTTGTTTCATTATCACCTTTTGTCTAATAGTCGGATGCACCTGTAGAGCCGCTAGTGATACAGTCAACCATTTAAGGTTTTCTAGTTGATATTCAAGCTCTAAGGTTGCTCCTTCATATAGGAGGGTTTCATCCATTAGCGTCGATTTTTACACGAGTGGTGGGCTGACTGCTAAATGTGAGAGTGATACAGTCTGTGCCTTCCGACTCAACGCATCTGCCACTACATTAGCCTCGCCAGGATGATACTGAATGTTGCAGTCATAATCCTTCATGAGCTCAAGCCATCTCCTCTGCCTCATGTTCAAATCTTTCTGGGTGAAAAAGTACTTAAGGCTTTTGTGATCACTGTATATCTCGAACTTCTCCTCATACAAATAATGTCGCCAAATCTTTAGGGCAAAGTGACTGTGGCTAATTCCAAGTCATGAGTGGGGTAGTTCTTCTCATATTCCTTTAGTTGTCGGGATACATACGCTATTACCTTGTCGCGTTGCATGAGGACACAACCCAAACCAACCTTAGAAGCGTCAGTGTAGACTGTCATTCCACCTGTACCTTCAAGAATGGTCAACACAGGGGCCGACACCAACCTCTTCTTCAATTTCTAGAAACTCTTCTCACATTCCTCTACCCAGTCGAATTTCACACCCTTTTTGGTTAATTTAGTCATTGGTGCTGAGATTCGAGCAAAATTCTCAATAAAGCACCGGTAGTACCTAGCCAAACCCAAGAAACTTCGAATTTCAGTAACATTCTTAGGGCTTTCCCATTCTACTACCGCTTTCACCTTGTCAGGATCCACCTCGATTCCGGCCTTAGACACGGTGTCCCAGGAATACAACTTGCTCAAGCCAAAACTCACATTTACTGTATTTGGCGAACAATTGTTGTTCTTGCAGCCTCTGTAATACCATCCTCAAGTGTTGAGTGTGCTCCTCTTCTGTCTTAGAGTAGATCAAGATGTTATCAATAAAAATAATTACCCATTTATCGAGGACATCATGAAATACTCGATTCATTAAATCCATGAGTGCTGCCGGTGCATTGGTTAACTCAAAAGATAACACTAGGAACTCATAGTGACCATACTGAGTCCTAAATGCTGTCTTGGGTATGTCGCTGCTCTTTATCTTGAGCTAATAATAGCTTGATCTAAGGTCTATCTTTGAAAATACCCTTGCACCCTGCAGTTGGTCAAACAAATCATCAATGCGTGGCAATGGGTACCGGTTCTTAATGGTTAGCTTATTCAATTCCCGGTAATCAATGCACATACGCAAGCAGCCATCCTTCTTCTTGACAAACAATACTGGGGCACCCCAAGGTGAAACACTTGGGCGAATAAACCCCTTCTCCAACAATTCTTGCAACTGCATCTGCAACTCCTTCAATTCGGCTGGTGCCATCTGGTATAGGGCTTTAGACACTGAAGCTGCTCCAGGAACCAAGTCTATGGCAAACTCCAACTCTCTATCAAGCGGTAAATGCATCAGATCATCTAGAAAGACGTCGGGAAACTCTTTAACCACCTTTACCTCTCCTAGAGGTGTAACCCTTGCATCAACATCAAGTACCGATGCTAAGTAGCCCTGACATCCACTCTCCAACAACTTTACCGCTTGGAGGGCGGAGAAGAGGACCTTTCTTGCCCGTTTCATTTTATCTACTCGGTAAACCAATTCTTTTCCTTCATCATCTATCACCCTGATTAATTTTTCAGCACACATCACATTAGCTCGATGGGCCGATAACCAATCCATGCCTAGTATAACGTCAAAATTCTGCATATTGAACTTAATGAGTTGTGCATCCAATTTCTTCCCACTGATTTCCACTGGGCACGGTCCATACACCTCCTTCAACTGTGTAACTTTACCAATAGGTATAATAACAATCATCCCATGATCTAGGGTCCTGGGTGGCATACCAAGTTTCTCAGCAAATCTCTTAGATACGAATGAATGTGTAGCTCCTGAATCGAATAAGACATAGGCTGGTATGCCCGATATAGATAGGACACCTAGTGTAACAATGCATATAATTTCAGCAGGTCATCAATAGATAACATAAGAAATTTTCTTAAATTTAAAATGTACCTGCTACCACCTCCATGCTGGCCTCATCTTCCTCAGTTGATAGGGCATACATCCTTCTCTGCGGTTGATTCCCCCAAGTTAAGGGAGGTCAGTATGCAGAGGGCTGACTGCTAGGTAAGGCTGGTCTGACCTGACAGTCTTTAGTATAGTGCCCATAGGAATGGCAGTTAAAGCAACGGATCTGTGATGCCGAAACTGGGGCGGGGCCCCTCTACGCTTGACCCGCTGTAGATGGAGGTCGGGGCGGCCTTGGGCCTGTAGGCATCGTAATAGTGTTCGGGCAAAAAGATGTAGAGCCCGAACCACCAGCTGGTCGAGGAGAGTAGCCAGATGGCCTATAGGGTTGTCTATATGTAGGCCCAGAACTATAAGACCCACGGTACGCCTTAGAGGAGTTGCCCATGTCCGAAAATGGATTTGACCTCTTCCACAACCCTGGTGTGAGGGACTGTTCTCCCTTCTGCTTATCTTCCATGGTCTTGGCCTTCTGCACAATCTGGCCATAGTCTATCAAATCTAAGACCTCAAGTACAGACCCAATGGACGCCTTTAGGCCCTTCAGAAATCTTGCAGCCTTTTCTTTAGCTGTCCGCATATGCCTAGGGGCAAAATGGAACAAGCTCTCAAACTGTTGCTGATACTCAAGGATAGTCTTACTCCCTTGAGTTAAGGCCATAAATTTCGTCTCCTTACAGTCCCTGAAGCTACGTGGGTAATGATTGGCCAAGAACAATTCCTTGAACTGTTCCCAGGTGGGTTCCGGATGTGCGGGCCAATAATATGGGCTTAGAGGCTTGCCACCAAGAGTTGGCCTCCTTGAGTTGCAACCCCACACAAATAAGTTTTTATGCTTCAGTGCACTCAATCGCCTCAAATATCTTCTCCAGCTCTTGGATCCACTGGTCCGGCTCCAGAGGATCACTCCTCACCTTAGAGAATACAGGTGGCAAGCTCCTCTTGAATAACTCTACTACCTTTGACGTATTGTTCGTCGGTGGGTAATTGGGAGCATAAGCTGGATAGTAAGGGTATGGAGGGGGCACCACGTACGGAGGAACGCTGAATGGTGGAATTGGAGGTGTACCTCCCACTTGTGGCCCCGTACCATACCCTACAGGCGGGTCCTGTGGAGTAAGTATCCGGGGAGGTTGACCTATTTGTGAAAGGTCTAGTTGTTGCTGTATAGCAGCCATAAATGCTTGCTGCTGCTGAAGCATTTGTTGCTGAAAAGCCTGCTGTGACTGCTGGATTATGGTACCAACATCCCCCGGAGTAATGACTGGTGGAGAGTCCGGAAGTGTAGTCACAGGTGATGATTCAACAAGTAGGATAATGGTCCCACTCGACCATATGGTGCTATCCACACACTTTTTTTTTTCAACCAGCAGGCAGGTTGGCCTGCCAGTCCGACCCGAGCGGAAATATGAACAGGGCTTTTAAGCCCCTGTTCCTCATTTGTTCCTCCCATTCCTTCCTCACTTTCTCTCTCTCTCTCACAGGCGATTTTTGAAAGCTCCTTGACGCTTCCACTCGCGATCTCACTCAACGATCCGGCGGTTTTGGAAAGATTCAACTCCTCCACTTACAAGTAAGTCTCTTCCCCATTTCTCCTTAGAACGTGTGCTTGGGAGGTAGAATCCATGTGTAGTCCTAAATCTCAATTCTTTTCTGTGTTTCTTTCCATAGAACCATGATTTCATGAAAATGTGATGTGTTCTTCATGATTTATTCTAGTTTTAGGATTTACTTCTCAATTTTTGAGAGAAAACCCCAACCGTGCCCTAGTTTTCTCAAATTTGGGGCTTTCTTCAATCTCTGCTCTTTTCTTCCCAACTAACAACTCAATTGCAATGCCTTATGTTTGATTTGTACTTGGCATGTTGTAGAGATCATGGAAAGTCAGGTATGCTTGAAATCCCATTTCTTCCCATGAAAATTCACCTCTTTGTGTTGGGTTTCTTTGATTCTCTTTCCATCCCTTCATACTTGTGGATTCCTCTCACCTCAATATCATAATAGTAGATGTTTTTGCATATTCTAGATTGTAGAATGATGGTATTTCATCCATGAACATGTAAGACCTTGCTTTACTCTATTGTGAGACTTTTCATTTTTCTTAGGTTAACCTTCCACATTGAGAATTGGGGTTTTTCTATCATTCCTTACTTACCATGCTTTATATGTCTTTTATCGCATTTCCGTTTTGCCATAATTTCTATCTTGTCACTGGCCATGCATTTCATCCATAGACTTTCTATCATTCCTCGCTTGTCACATTTTGATTTGTAAGACTTGGGTTTTGGGCTTCCTCTTATTGCTCACCCATTCTTTCTCCTCTTTTCTTGCCAGGATGTCATCTTGCAAGGGCAAAGAACCCGCATCCTCTTCTACTCGACGTAAGACCACCACTTCCAAACGGAAGAGTGCGGGGACTAGTTCCCCAGCCCCTCGCGCAAGGTGACCCAGACCTGCCCCTATTGATCCTTCCGACTACGATGAGGAACTCTTCCGCTGTTCAGAGGAAGCAACCAACTGGCAGGCCTTCATGAAAAGGTCTGTGATGATGGAGAAGACCATGGTAGTCAGCGACTTCCACAAGGTTCAACTTCAGGAGAGGTTCACCGCACTGGGTTGGCAGTCTATCCTCCACATAGACCGTCCGTGCTACGAGCAGCTGGTTCGTAGATTCTATGTAACCTGGAGGTTTCCTACCAGTATGGAGAGTATGCGATAACTAGTATGGTGAAGGGGGTGGACATTCAGCTGACTGTGGACACCCTGGCTAGCATTTTTGGTATTTCATCAGTTGGGCGCCATTTCTACAGTCCTCCAAGGAGTAAGCCCGTGGGTCCATTATTGAGTTTGGAGACACAGAACCACATCTATGAGACCATCTGTGGCAGCAGGGAGTGTCCGAATTCCGAGACGTCATTCTACCCAGAGGTCCGCATGTTTGCCTGTTTGGTTCAGTTCAACTTTCTCCCCAGAGGAGGTCACCGAAACTGGGTAGGCTTCATGGCAACCTACATAGCCTTCTGTATTTATAAGGCTTTAGAGGAGGTGACGAGCACTTATGCTTGCCTTATGTCATCCTCAAGACCATGGAGCACCATATCTCTCACCCCGAGGATGGAGGATTTCCATATGGCAGGATCCTCACTAGGGTCTTTGAGTTCTTTAGGGTGGACCTGAGTGGTGAGGAGGGGAAGATGCCAGTAGATAAGTTTGACAGGGGGAATCTATTGAGGATGGGTCTCCATACTCTCATGGATGTACCTCAGAGAGCAGGGGCTCAGAGAGGTAGGGATAGGAGGGCTGCCCCTAGGGAGGATGTTCCCATGGAGGAGGAGTCTAGTAAGGAGGATGAGGACTATGTTCCTCAGGGTGAGGAGGATGATTTTGTGGACGAGGACATCCTTGAGGAGGAGCCTCTTGAGTCGAGAGGCGCTGATCCTGGCTTCACTAGGGCTGCGGGCCCACAGTATAAAGCCCCACCACCTGAGAGTGGTACCTTTGATTTTGAGGGCATGATGACTACTATGAGGGCCTTAAAGGAAGGGCAAGATCAGCTGCTAAGGAGACTAGATGAGAGTGCCTCCAGAGAGGAGAGCATCCTATAGAGACAGGCTACCTTAGAGAGTTCCTTCCTCAGATTGGGCCAGGACTTAGACAAGACGGCCAATGCCATTTCAGTAGATTTTGCCCGACTTCGGAGGGATGTACAGCTGGTGAACTCAAGGTTTGACTACTATGACTGTCGGCTCAACGTTAACTCTAGACCTCAGGTGAACGGAGTAGAAGTATTGGACGATGAAGATGATCTGTGAGGACTTCGCCCGTCCATCCACACCAGCTTCTCACCTATTTCCATGATGCTGATCCTTATATATTTCTTTTCTTTTCTCATTCTTTGTACTTTATCTGTAATTGGACTTATTTGTGGGGTGTTATATTTTGTTGGTGGTTTGTGGCAAATTTGTATGTTTGATAACTTGTGTAGTTTAGTTGTGGTGTCATTTGTTAATTATGATCATTGATATAAATATATATATATATATATATGTTGTTTATCAGGTGTTTGTGTGAAGAATTTTTGGAAATCTCGTTTTGCGCCGTTTTGCTGCCAAAATTTTGTTAAATTCGTACTCGATGGGTTATGACATCAATTAAATAATCTTTCATTTTCTCCCATGCATGCCATGAATGCAATAACTAACTACAACCATTATTATTCCTTTCTTTCTTTGGCTTTTAACTCATTAAAGTTTTTACATTTGCCAAATCCCATTTCCTATTATAGATTCTATGGGGTCTAAATGGTATGCTGTGAGTGAATAGAGCATCACGCTCTGATACCACCGTTGTCACACCCCGTTCACATAGAACCGGACCGGTGACAGGGTTAACTCTGGTTAACCCAAACCTGCCAAGATCATCTGATACAGTATCCAACCACATCATACACACAAATAAGAAAATGTTTAACAGTTCAGCGAAAGACTTAATTTACCTGTAAATATCCCTATTATACTTGATACCCAAATTGTAGTACATAGTTTAAGTACATATGGGCACGCAGGCATGATATTTACACAAAAAAATACAATTTACCTACCAAGTACACAAAAGGGATCAATCAAAATAATCAAAGTGTAAAGCTCAGCTCGGTGTCAAAACTGCGGTCCCACAACATAGCCCTCGTACGACCAATCTGTGCCGTGCTTTAATTCCTCGGGGACCCACCAATCCTCTTCAGGGAATTCAACTGTGGGGCCCAACCCTTGATCCTCAGGCTGGTGACCTGCAAAATCTTCTAAAAGAGGTGCACACGTGGGATGAGCTCACTAGCTCAGTAAGTGAAAAGGAGGACCACACAACAGTCCACACAACAATCACAATCATATGCACTATATGCTATGCAATTCATTTTTAATCACATCCACCTAAACAACATTACTAAGTCTTGGGTTTAGTGCTACTACAACCACAGTACGCGTATACTCTGGGTACGAGCCACGAACTCCATCCCGCGATACGCCCATAGGGCTGTCGGAGAAGGCCCACCGTGAGTACTCGGAAAAGTAAAACATGCCGACCACCGGCTCTCAACATAAAAGTAAATGACTAAAAATAAAGGTGCTGACTCCAGCAATTTAAAAGCAGTATGATTGGCCCTCTTGAATATACCACCGGGGTTGCCGACTGTCCTAATGACCAGCCGGGCATATGTCTAACCGCCATAGTGACCCGACAACCGCGACCACTGCTTCCCCCCAAATGATAACCTAACACCTCAACCCTTGTTGGGAAGCATCGTAGCATGGGAAGATGATAATCCTACACTGCATGCTCCTATATGACATAGTACGATTGCATAGTGCCTTCGCGTCCCATTCCACGGGCCACCCATGCACTCGTTTTCAAGCCGACCACGGCATCTAGTCTATTAATGCAATATGCACAATGATGTCATCGTTCATCATATAATCATAGCAACAATTGACATTGAGAAAATAAACATAACACACATGTCATAATAATATGAGGATGGCTAAGCTACACATAATTTGCATGATAACATGGCTAGTCTAGATACAATTAAATGAATGCCAAACAAGCCTTAAAATAAGGCCAAATGTCCTCTCCCCACTTACCTGTAGTGTACAAAGACTCACGCTCGGTACGGGTGAGATCCGGTGCGAGAAGCGTAAGTTTTGGTGAACCTATCATAAGTGAATGGGGTTAGCATTTCGCCACTTTGGGATCAAAACTAACAAGATTTGATGACAAAATCATGTTTAGAATCCTAAAAGAAGGTCGCACGTCCGTTTTGGGTCTGTTCGGACGTAGAAATCATGTTGGGAGTCTCTCGGGTGGGTCATGACAGGTGGACAGCCCACCTGTCATGACCCACCAGTCATGACCGGCGGGTAGGTCGACCCACCGGTCCTGACCCACCGGTCATGACCGACGGGCAGGTTGGCCCACCAGTTGACCCGCCGGTTGGCCCTGCTAAGACGGGCGGGCAGGTTGGCCCACCGGTCTTGGCAGAAAAATGCCATTTTTCCCCGAAACCTTCCCCAACCTTTGGGGAATCAAATGGGGCTTTTTCAAACCCATTCTCCACACATTCAAGGTCTCATAAGATGGTTCTAACATAGATCTAGGTTAGATTTAAGGAATGGAAGCCATCTTACCTTCTTTGCTCAAGAACTCGTTCAAAAACCCCAAAATCACTTCAAATCACCAATGCTCCTCCAACCGTGGAAACACTTCTTCAAATCCTTCAAAATCAGCACATAAACCATCTATTAAACCTTAGATTCATCATCTCAAGGGGGATTTACGAGACCTCAAGAAACACTACCAAATCAAGGGTTTTACTTGGGTATGGTGAAAGTTTAGGGAATATAGCCTTCGCTCACCTCTAAACGTAGATCTCGTGTTGGGGATCACTCTTCTGGCGTCGGAATGGGAAGATCAAACCTTGGCGCCGCTTAAATCCATTCCTTCTTCCTCTTCCTCCTCCTCCCCTTTCTTCTTCTTCGTTCACTTTTCTCCTTCCTTTTCTCTCTCCTCTTTACTCTTTTCACCAACCATCCGAATGGCATAAATGAGAAATGGAAAAATCATAAATGCTATTTATACTTTCTAAAACAACTAAGTAACCACATGGGTGGGTCACTCAGGTGGGCGGATGCACCCACCTATGACCGCCCACCTGAGGGCTGAAAATTGGCCAACAAGTGGGATTTTGACGGGATTCGACTCTCGGCATAAGGTATATTGTACGTACGCGCTTTAGAATACGGCTACATACCTGCTTTTTCCGTACATGGCCTTATGATATGTGCATGTACACGGCTTGGGTACACCCATCTCCTCTGTCACTGACTCGGACTTGTCCAGCCAATCGGTGTTCAAAGTTACCCTTGCCATCATGGTCCATAAGGAACCCGCCTTAACCCTCTCCGGTTGGGGTCCTGCATGGTTATACCGGGTCAACCGTATAATTAGACCGGATTTAAAAAGTAGGGTATCACACTTCTCTCCAGTCTGCCACTCTTCAACTTCATATCACTATTCTAACATTCTCCTTGCATTTCCTCACTCACATATCACTCTGGTAAGTACATTTCTTCTCTTTTTATCAAGTTCATGGTGAAATTCCATTATTTTGGGGAAAAATGCAACCTAGGGTTCCATTTTTTGCTTTTATTATAAATTTCCACCATGTTTCAACTATAATCATTGTCCTTTTGTTCTTACATGTAGGTAGTATGGCTTCACACCCTGTCACCCGCAGCAAGGTAGCTATGGTTCCATTGGGTCACATGGCATGTTGGGAAGGATATGATACCATAAGGTTCCGGACTCCGGCTGACCAGGACAATTAGAGAGTGTTCTCAATGAGACATATTGCCTTAGAGAGTCCTATTATGAGCACAGATCTTCAAGCATTTCATGTCTGGGAGAAGTTCGAGGCATTGGGGTGGGAAGCCATGCTCACACTTGAAGGGCATGTGTATCCATGCTTAGTCCAAGCCTTCTATTATAACCTAGAGGTTAAGCATCTTCGTGGAGGAGATTATAGGATCATTACTAGTGTGGCCAAAAAGGACATATCATTGACCATAGAGGAATTTTTTCATGCCTCGTTCACATAGAACTGGACCAATGACTGGGTTAGCTCTGGATAACTCAAAACCACTTGGATCATTTGATACAGTAACCACAACACAATATGCCACAACAATTTTGAAATATAATTAATTAATTCAGCAGAAGACTTGTCATATATATATATATATTCCCCACTTACTCTTGATACCCAAGTTGTTATACATAGTATATTTACATGTGGGCCTGTAGGCATGATATTTACACAAAAAAAAAAATAATTTAAATATCTAGAGCACAAAAAGGGGAATACATCAAAAGAATCAAAGGAGTATTGTGTTCGGAGTTAGCTACTATTGCCCCACAATGCAGACCCCACACGGGCACCCGGTGCCATGCCCAAAACCCTCCGGGACCCACCAATCTCCCACTGGAATTTTGTCAATGGGCCTCGGCTCTTGTTCCTCTATTAGAAAACCTACAAAATCATCTAAAAAACGTATGCACAAGGAGTGAGCTCACTAGTTCAGTAAATGGAAAGAAAGACACATACAAACAATGGCAATTCAAATGATCCTATATGCATGAGATTCATTTTAGTCTTATCCACCTAAGCAACAATACTAAGTCATAGGTTACATGCTACTCACAACCACAATGCGTGTATGCCTCGGGTTCGAGATGCGTTCTCCATCCCATGATACACCTATGGTTGTCGGAGAGGACCACCCGTGAGTATTCAGAAAAGTAAATCATGGCCGAACCATAGTAGAAAAGTAAATCGTGGCTGAACAGTAGCAGAAAATAAAGGTAGTATGCTCGGCCCTTTGAATATATCACCAAGGTTTCCAACTGTCCAATGATCAGTCAGGCGTACTTCTAATAACCATGATGGTCCACGAACAACGCTTCCCCCTAGTGATAATCCAACACCTAAACCCTGTTGGGAAGGGATGTAGCATAAGGAAAATGTCAATCCTGAACCACATGCTCCTATATGGGATAGTACGACTACATAGTACTTCCATGTCCCATTCCACAGTGTATCAATGCATTCATTTCCAAGCCGTCTATGGAATCTAATCTAGAAATTCATCACATGTTCGACTAATCATCATCATCCAATAGTCGAATAATCCATACTCATAACTCAAAGCAAGTAACAAGTGTTTGGAATTTAAAGATGCAACATGACCATTTCTAAATGCATCCAATAGTAGGCAAGCATATCCATGAAAATGGCATTCATGAATGGGATGATGATGATATATATATATATATATGACTTGATGCAATGAACACTCCAAAAATAAATCAACGCCATCTCCCCACTTACCTATTCACGTACGAGAATATGCACACATGGTATGAGTAAGATCTGGTTTGCGAAGATGAGAGTCTCAAGACCTAAAATAGAAAGGAAGCTTAGAATGCATCCATTCTGGGACTATATAAATGATGAAAGATATGGTCAAGATGCGTTTAATAATGCAAGGGAGGTTGTCGATGGATTTGGGCCCGAATAGAGCTCATTGGACCATAGGTGGGTCATACAGGTGGGTAGGAGGACCCACCTGTGCAAGCTGTCTAGGCAGACAGCACTCAGACACACACCGACGGGTGCTACTGGTAGGTCTAGTACTCGTTGGGTAGGACCCCGGGGCTAACCCAAGACCGGTGGGTGCTATCAGTGGGTCTTGGTACCTATCGATCCTACCTACTGGTAGGACCTCGGAGCCCAGCCAAGACCAATGGGTTATATCGATGGGTCTAAGGACCCACCAGTCCTACCCGCTAGTCGGCTCTGAAGCCCAGTTAAGACTGGGGGGTCACACTGGTGGGTATGGTTACCCGCCGGTGTTACTCACCATTGTTCAATGGGTTCTACTATCCTACTTCTCTTCTCCATCCCAACCTTCGGGAACCCAAGGAGGTTGTTTCCATCACATTTTCCACACATTTTAGCCTTCATTCACCTGAACATAACACAAATCTAGGTTCACATTAAGATTTTGGGAACAAATCATACCTTTAGCTCCAGAAACCCCAAAACCTAGATCGCTTTCTCCAACTCCAAATATCAAAAAATGCCTTCAAATCTTGGTTGCTCCTCCTTTAAAACCTACAAAGAAATCACATAGAGTCCATCTTAACTCTTGATTTGACCACCTAAGATGGTTTCACCAAAATCAAGGGTTTATGGTACTTACCTACCTAAAATTGTAGATCTCAAGGCATCGATCACTTTTCCACCATCGTAATAGTGAGGTACAGCTTCGGTGGCAAGGGGGAAACACTTCCCTTACTCTTCCTTCCCTTTTCTTCCCTCTTTTTTCCCTCTTCTTTACTCCTCTCCACCAACCTTTGTTGAAATAATAAATGGGAGAGATGAGTAAATGCTATTTATACCTTGGGTTATAAATATCTACTAAGGTGCATTTGGTTTTGTCATTCTTTGGCCCGAATCGTATTAAACCATAATACCGGGTGAAGTAACTGGTAATATTGGACACACATGACTTCACTATAATGGAGAACCCAAAACACATGTGCTCACCCAAGTTGGGCTCGTTGGGGCCCATATTTCCCCATATGTGGGTTGCACTGGAGGGTCACACCGACCAGTGACCACCCACCTATTGGCCAGACCATGACTAACCTTGCTAGATTCCAATGGGAAATGGGTTCTCAATGCATATATCACTCCCATCACTTGTCATGAACCAAGATCTCATCACCAAATATGATAACATACCTTCCCTACTCGTATATGGCTTTATGATACATGCAAGGGCATGGCTTAGGTGTGCGAACCACATCGGGTACTGGTTCAATCTTGTCCGATCACCCTACATTTGATGTCACCCTTGCTATCATACACCAAAGGGCACCCACATGGTTTGGACCCTGTATAACCAAACCAAACCAATAGGTCAATAAACCGGGTTTAGGAAGCAGTGCTCTACATTTATCCCCGTTTCAAAAAATTTCATCCTAGAAATTGAAGTTACCTAGTAGTCCAAATAGATGAGGATACTTAGCCTGGATTTCATCTTCCTTCTCTTAGGTCACCTCCTCAAGTGAGTGGTTAGTCCATCGAGCAGTTGCTAAGGGTTTTTATCTTCTGATCCAGGATTTCAGCAGGCTACTCTTCATAAGTTATATTGGTTTCTAAGTATTCTAGTTCCACAGCTAGCACATGTGATTGATCATGGATGTACCGTTTCAACATTGAAACATGGAATACATTGTGAACATTACTGAGCGAAGGCAGAAGGCCCAGTATATATAACCCGTTTCAAAATCTCAAATGGCCCAATATATCTTGGACTCAACTTACCCTTCCTATGGAACCTATGCAAACCCTTAGTAGGAGAGATTTTTAGAAATACTTTCTCCCTTGCTTGAAACTCAATGTCTTTTCAGCGGTTCTCTGCATAGCTCTTTTGATGTGAGTGGGCCGCCTTAATCTTCTCCTAAATAACATCAACCTTATCACACATCATCTGTATCATCTCCGGCCCAAACATTCAGCGTTCTCCCACATCATCCCAATATAAGGGTGTCCTGCACCTCTTGCCATACAATGCCTCATATGTAGCTACTCCAATGGTGGTTTGATAGCTATTATTATAAGCAAACTCCATAAGAGGTATGTTTTCCTCCCAACTACCATCCATTTCCATTGCACAAATCCTGAGCATATCTTTTAGTATTTGTATGGTTTGTTAGGATTGCCCGTCAATCTATGGATGGAAGGAAATACTTTGGTTCACCTGTGTTCCCATGGCATACTGGAGGCTCTTCCAGAATTAGATGTAAACCTTGGATCTATGTCTGATACAATACTCACTAGCGCCCCATCCAAGTGAACTACATTATCTATGTAAAGTTGTGCTAACTTGTCCACAGAATAGGTAGTCTTGATTGGAATGAAATGGGAAGTCTAGTAAGCCTGTCAACTATCACCCAGATTGCATCCATTCCCTTGGGTGTACGAGGTAGCCTAATGATGAAGTCCATGGTAATCATGTCCCACTTCCACTTCCACTTCGATACTGGGAGTGGCTGAAGAGGGCCATATGGTTGATGTCGCTCCACCTTGAACTTCTGACACATGAGACACTATGCCATATATAGGGCCACAGTAATCTTCATCCCTAGCCACCGATAACTCTGTTTAAGATCCTTGTACATCTTGGTGCTTCCGGGTGAAACATGTACTCAGAGCTATGTGCTTCCTTCACTATCTTGTCTTGTATCTCCAAGTCATTGGGTACACACAACCAGCCCTGAAACAATAGTGCGTTGTCACTGGCTATTATGAAATCAGGATCATCCACCATCTGCTTTTGAATCCTAATCCTGATCTTCTATAACTCTGGATCCAAGGGTTGTTTCATGATCACCTCCTGCCTAATAGATGGTTGTACTTTCAGGGCCACCCGAGATAGAGTTAGCTGCTTAACACTATCTAGTTGATGATCAAGCTCCAAGGTTGCTCCCTCATTTAAAAGGACTTCATCCATCAACATTGCTTCTTGCTTGAGTTGTGGGATGGTGGCCAAGTACGAAAGTGATACAGTCTAAGCCTTCAAACTCAATGCATCTACCACTACATTTAGCTTTACCCAGAAGGTACTGGATGTCACAGTCATAATCCTTCATAAGATTTAGCCATCTGCTTCGTCTCATATTCAAATCTCTTTGGGAGGAAAAGTACTTGAGGTTTTTGTGATCGCTGAATATCTCACACTTCTCACTCTAAATCATGGGTGGGATATTTCCTCTCATACTCCTTTAGTTGCCTAGATTCATATGCCACCACCTTACCATGTTGCATGGAACACAACCCAACCTAATCTTGGAAGCATCAATGTAGACTGTCATTCCACCCGTGCCTTCTGGAATTGTCAATACTAGGGCCAACACCAATCGGCCCTTCAACTCCTGGAAACTATTTTCACATCCTTAGACCATTCAAACTTCAAGCCCTTTTCGTCAAATTGGTCATTGGAGCAGCGATTGAGAAATTCTCGATGAAGTGCCGATAGTAGCCCTCTAATCCTTAGAAATTCTTGTGTGCTTTCCATTCCACTATTGCCTTGACCTTACTCGAGTCTACTTCAATTCCATTCTCTGACACTATGTGTCCTAGGAATCCAATTTTCTTGAGCTAAAACTCGTATTTTTTGAATTTTACATATAGCTGTTCTTCTCTCAGCCTTTGAAGTACCATCCTCAAGTGTAGTGCATGATCCTCTTCAGTCTTCAAGTAGATCAAAATGTCATCGATAAAAATGATGACCCACTTATCAAGAACATCATGAAATACTTGGTTCATTAGATACATAAAAGCTATTGGTGCATTAGTTAACCCGTAAGATAGCACTAGGAATTCATAGTGACCATACCCAGTCCTAAAGGTTGTCTTGGGTATGTTGCCGCTTTTTATTTTGAGCTGATGATAGTTGGATCTAGGATCAATCTTTGAAAATACCTTAGCACCTTGCAGTTGATCAAAGAGGTCATCTATGTGTGACAACGGATACCAGTTTTTGATGGTTAATTTGTTTAATTCCTAGTAATCAATGCACATATGCAAACTTCCATCTTTCTTCTTAACAAATAGAACTGGAGCACACTAAGAAAAAACACTCGGGCGTATAAATCCCTTCTCTAACAAATCTTGTAACTAAGTCTACAACTCCTTTAACTCAAGTGGTGCCATTCTGTATGGAGCTTTAGACACTGGTACTGCTCCGAAAACCAAATCAATAGCAAACTCCAACTCTTTGTTAGGCAGTAGTCGGGTTAGATCATCTAAAAAAACATCGAGAAACTCCCTAACTACTTCTAATTCCTCTAATGGTGTGACCTTCGCTTCCACATCTTTTACAGAAGCTAGGTAGCCCTAACATCCATCTTTCAGTAATTTCACCACCTGCAAGGCAGAGATGAGAACCTCTCTAGGTTGTTTCGCCTTATTTGCTTGATACACCAGCTCCTCACCTTCATCGCTTACCACTTTAATTTGTTTCTCGGCACATATCATGTTTGCTTGGTGAGCTGGTAGCTAATCCATACCCATATGACATCAAAATTCTACATGTTAAATCTAATAAGCTGGGCATCCAACTTCTTCCCACTAATTTTGACTGGACATAGTCCATATACTTTGTTTAACTATGCTACTTTGCCTGTAGGTGTGCTAACAATCAACTTACCTCTCGAGCCCTGGGTGACATATCAATCTTCCTAGCAAACCTTTTAGATATAAAAGAATGTGATGCTCTAGAGACAAATAATACATAAGTTGGTACACCTGAGATAGATAGGATACCTGCTACTATATCGGGGCTTGCTTTAACCTCCTCGGATGACAATGCATACATTCTTCCCTAAGGTTGGCCCCCTTGGGCTAATGCAGGTCTATATAAATGGGGCTGATTCTGTACAACATCTAGCTTATATGAGCAATCGTTTGCAAAATGCCCAACTACATGGCAGACATAGCAATAGTTTTGGGAGGCTTGCATTAGCACTAGGGGCTCTCTGTATCTGACCTAGTGCCATTAAAGGACAAGATAGCCTCAGGGTTGTAGGCACCATGCTAGTGTTCGGGTGGAAAGAGGTACTACCCGATCCACCAGGTCATTGGGGCATATAACCCGATGATCTGTATGGATGCTGATACAATGGACCATAATTAAATGGCCCACAAAAACTTTTACTTATGTTGTCCAAATCCGCATAAGGGTTAGACTTCTTCCAGAGTCCTGGTGTAGTGGAAGACTCTCCCTTCTGCTTATCCTCTATAGTCTTGGCCTTCTGCACTATCTGGGTATAGTCAATCAAATCCATGGCCCCAATATCAAAGCAATAGATACCTTCAATGCCTTCAAGAACTTCTTAGCCTTTTCCTTAGCTGATTTCATGTGTGGAGGAGCAAAATAGAATAAGTCCTCAAATTATTGTTGGTACTTAAGGACGGACTTGTTTCCTTGAGTCAATTCCATAAACTCTGCTTCCTTTCGGTCTCTAAAGCTATTGGGATAGTAGTTTAACAAAAACAATATCTTGAATTGTTCCCAGGTTGGTTCCAGGTGGGTTGCCGACAAAATGAGCTTAGAAGCTTTCCACCATGAGTTGGCTTCATTTTTCAACTACAAGCCTACACAGATGAGTTTCTGAGCCTTTGTGCATTCCACCACCTCAACTATTTTCTCCATTTCTTGGATCCATTGATTTGACTCTAAGGGATCACTCCCCACCTTACTGAAGATAGGTGGCAAGTGCTTCTTACAAGATTCCACCGCCTTTGCAGTAGTAGCTACCAATTGGTAATAAGGTGGATAAGCTAGATAGTATAGATACGGTGGTGGCATCATGCATGGAGGAGTGCCAAAAGGTGGGAACCATGGAGTCACCACGGGAGGTGTACCCCTTGGTTGGTCTTGTGGTGGTACTTCAGGAGGTGTACCCCCTGTGCATCGAGGGGTGGTGCCCTAGGAGATGTACCCCCAGTTTGAGCTCCGACACCAGGCACAATGGGTGGATCTTGTGGAGAGTCACCACATAGGGATGCTGAACCATTTGCATAGGGTTTAATTTATGCACACCATTCATAGAAGTTTGCTATTGATGGAGTAGTTGCTGCTAAAATGCTTGTTGTGACTGTTGAATAAGAGCCGCAACATCATTTGGAGTGATAATGGGAGGAAGATCTGAGATCTCATTCATTGGTGGATCTCCTAATATCTCTTCTTGTCTAGAGTCCACCCGGGGTCATGGGTGAGGTGACCGTCATGCAGGTCAAGGGCCCCAAGGATCTGGTGGTCGTCCAACTGGACGGGAACCATGAGGGGCTCCTCGTGCATTACCTCCAAATCTAGTGCATACCATAATGCTTTGTACTTAAATTGCATCAAAGTTAAGCATTGATTAAGTGCCACAATTCATCATGCATATGCATGAAATCTAATGCACATCATATCATAGATCACATTATCACACTGCATTCCATCATCATAATACGCATCCATAATGTTAACCTCTATTTTAAAAATTACCACACACAACAATGCACCCAATTTCTTGTGCAACCATTTACAATTCATGCAAATTTGGGTCTATCAGGTATGGGAAGCAAAATCATAAATTTTGGGGTATTTTGGCCCCAAAATCCCACACCGGTGGGTGGGCTGAGTTCAGGACCCATCGGTCACGGCCCACCGGTTGCGAGCGAGGCACTGTTAAGAGGGTTCTCTTGCCCTCATTTCATTTACTTCTCAATCCTCTCAGCCTCTACTTCTCTCAAGCACATTTGAAGCATCAGAGGAACATTGAGAATCTCCTATATTTTTCTCAAATCATTCAACCATCAACCTCTAAACTTCAAGTAAGTGTTCTTCTCCTCCTTTTTCTCTTTTGTACTTTGGGATTTCGGTTATTCTTGTTTTACATCCCTTAAAGTTCGTTTTTCTTTTGATTCTCCCCAACAAGAATGAATGTAGTATATGAGTATGTCATTATTCCATGATTCTCATTTTCAATCACTACATTTGTCATTTTCATGAGTTGTTTAACCCTATTCTTCCAAATTTTACTGTTTTAGGGTTTTCTTGTTCTCTCTCTCTTTCCTTGCACAATGTATGACCCAAATGAGTTTATCAACTCACATTTGGTTGCATCATAGTAGTGAGAATGACACATTGTATGTATGCTTCACTTATCACTCCTTGACATGAATTTTCACTATTCGGTTCATGAGGAAATTGGGGGTTTTTCCTTGTTTTGTCTTCAATAGGACTACTTAACGTATAATTGTATGAAATTGAACCTTCTTTTACATACTATTGCTGAATTTCCCTCAATGATATGAATATCCATGGTTTATGCTCTTCTCCATGAAATTTACCCTTTCTCTTCTCTTGGAATTTTGTCTGATGTCTTGGATTGATGCTGGCTTGGGCATTTGCATAAATCTATGCTTTTAGTAAATGCTCACACTTCTTGGCTTTTATTTGTGAAATGTGCATTCAAAAATCATGACACTTTGATGTTCATTTGGTCACCACATTGTACTTGTCAATTCTTTTCTCTGTCAACTTATCATTCATATATGAGCATATTATAACAATGGCATTAGCATTATAGTAGTTTCCTCTCTTTGCTCATCATTCAATATACATTTCTCTCTACAATGTACTTAATATGTGTGCTATGTGGGATTATTGCCATTCATACTACCTTCCCTGCTCTTATGGTCCTATTTGCATTGATTCTCTCCTATATCCTTTGCTTAATTTTAGTTCCCCTTGAGATCTTTGTCAGGTTCTTATGTTTTTCATGTGGACTTTGCAAGATGTCTTCATGTAAGGGTAAAGAAGTTGTTGCCTCATCACGGAGTGGAAATGCTCTGGGTCAAAAGAGGAAAAGTGCAGCCTCAAGTTCCTCTGCGCACAAGGCTCATTCAAGGAGGAATGCACTAGTGGATCCAAAGGACTATGATGACCGTATGTTCCAGAGCCTTAAGGCAGTTGTATCTTAGTCCACCTTCTCCAAAAAACCCATAATTATGGAGAAATCCATGGTGGTAGAGGACTTTTCTAGGGTGAGACTACTGGAGAAGTTTACTGCCCTGGGTTGGTAGTCTCTGCTTTTTGTCGACTCCCCCTACTACCCCAAGCTTGTCTGGATGTTCTACTGCAACCTCGAGGTATCTTATAATGGTAGAGTGTATACCCCCACTAGTCGGGTGAAGGGACGTGACATCCGACTCCCAATCGAGTTGCTAGTGGAGATTCTAGGCATCTCCATGGAGGGTAACTGGTATTACTAACCTCCCAGGGGCAAGGATTTGGGTCCCTTCATGGACCAAGAGTTACAATGCCACAACTATGAGACTATCTGTGGTAGTGCAGTATGCTCTGAGACCGAGACTGCATTCATTCCTGAGGTACAGGTCTTCAGCCGCCTGGTTCAGTTCAACCTACTCCCCAGAGCTAGTCATATGAACCAGATGAATTTCATGGGAGTGTACATGCCTATTGCATCTACATGGCCCTAGAGGATGCTTCTCGCATATGCCTTCCTTTCGTTATCATGAAGACTATGGAGTACCACACCACACATCCATCTGATGGTAACTTCCCTTATGCCTGGTCTCTCATGAGGATATTTGAGTACTTTCATGTGGATCTACAGGGTGAAGAGGGAAGGTCCCCATCAGATAAGTTTTCCCGAGGATCCTTACACAAGATGGAATTGTATGGTGTGATGGGAGCCGATAAGGAGGAAGTAGCTCAAGAGGAGGATAATGAGGAGGATGATGATTATGTTACCAAAGTGGGTGAGGAAGAGGCAATGGAGGATGAGGTTCCCATTGATGTAGCACTGATGAGCACATTTATGTGTGAAATCTAGGGTATAAAAGCATGCATTTTACATATTTATAATGGAGCTACCTTGGGTTTTACTCTCTTGTTGCAGGTTTTGTATTTTAAAGACCTTAAGGACTATCGGGTGCTATATCTCCAATTTTACAAGTAAAGAGGTCTAGTTTCTTTTCATAGCTACGAAGAGGACAAAATTTTGAGCAAGGTGGATGTGTGGCATTAAAAGTACGCATTCATTTTGGCACCCATACATGTAATTATTCTTTTCAGGCCAGAAAAGAATAATAGACCATAAGTGAACCGAGATGTAGGCCAGCCCTTTTGCAGTTGTCCCAGGGGTACAAGAGAATATTCTAAATTCCAAAAATGATCGATGGATGCCCTTGAGTAATTGAAGATTCTTATTTTTGGTAACAACAACTACTTAGCGTAGTTGGTGAGTTGTGGTGTGCAAAATTCCCATGTTAACCAGGAGATCTCAAGTTCTCCAAATCGTGTCTCTCTCCACCACATCATCAACAAAGATGTCCAAATCTTCATGCAAGCAAAGGAAATTGTAGAGAGAGGAAAAGAGAGGAAAAATAGGAAAGAAGAGAGAAAATATAAAAAAAGAAAAAGAAAATAAAGAGAAAATCGTTGGGTCTCCCATCTTGCACTATTTTCCTCTTCTCTACCCTCCACATCAACACCTCAATCTCATAAAAAATCCTACCTTTTAGAGGCCCAATTAATTGGCTTTTCTCTCCCCTTCCCTATAAATAAGAATCATGTAAGAAAGGGAGGCACTTCTCTTTTTAGGGTTTTTTTTAGTTGCCCTCTCTCTCACACTCCCTTTAATTCTAGTTTTAGTTTTTTGCTATTAAAGGCTTTTGTAATCCTCTTTTATTTAATGAATGCAAGCACTTTTGTCTTTGATTTAATCTTTTAATTTTATGTTTTATGCAATTGAAGTTGTAATTTTCAAGTTCTAGCTCTAGGTTTAGTTCTAGGTGACAAGAATAAGCTGTGGAGCATATCCTTTCAAGTTCATGTTTCTCTTTCAGATTTTTTTTCTCTAGTACTAGCAATTTCAGATTTGGTTTATTCTAGATCTGGTTTTTAGTACTGGTAGTATTTCAAATCTCAATCAAGTTTTCAAGTTCAAGTAAGTAGGCTTCTATACTCTCTGGTCAAGTAGGGAAGCTCATATTATTTATGGTGCATCCCTCGGGCTAAGTAGAGATACCTACTTGTGTGCCTCTCTAGCTTTATTCTCTTTTTTTATTTTATTTATTTACTTTTTAGCACTTTTTATTTTAGTTATGTGCTTTTTAATTGCATGGTTTAAGTATTTAAATTCCTAGATCACGAATGGTTAGGATTAAATGTGAATGGTTAGATCGTTCAATTTTTAATTTCAATTCCAGATTCCAATTTCCAATTTCCCTAGATGTGATGGTTAGGACATTTTTAGATGTATTTGTTTAGGGTGGTAGTTAGAAGTAGTTCACCATAATCAATTGTTACACTTTCGCATTACTAGAAGAAGCTTAAAATAAAGTGGTTGATCTCATTGTATTCGACCCATTAGCTACACTGATCCGTATGCTTGCGGTTGCTTTTAAATCTCTAAAAAAAGTTTTTGGTGCCATTGCCGGGGAGACAGACAACCGCAGAAAAGAAATAGAATTCCAAGAGGGGGAGAAGGTATTTATCAAAATCTCTCCTACAAAGGGTCTACACAGGTTCCACAGGAAGGGCAAGTTGAGTCTAAGATATGTTAGCCCATTTGAGATCTTGAAATGGTTGGCTCAGTAGCATATATATGTTGGCCCTTCTGCCTTCGTTCAGCAATGTTCACAACATATTCCATGTTTCAATGTTGAAGCGGTATATCCATGATCCATCGTATGAGCTAGCTGTGGAACTAGAATACTTAGAGGCTAATATGACTTATGAAGAATAGCCTGCCAAAATCCTAGATCGGAAGATAAAGACCCTTCGCAACCGATCCATTGCTTTTGTGAAGGTGCGTGGGCCAACCATTCACTTAAGGAAGTATCCTGGGAGAAAGAAGATGAAATCCAGGCAAAATATCCTCATCTTTTCGGACTACCAGGTAACTTCAATTTCGAGGATGAAATTTTTAAAGAGAGGGGGTAGATGTAGAGCCCAGCTCTCTAAACTGCGGTTTATTAACCAATTGGTTCGGTTTGGTCTTACAGTGTCTAAACCTGAAAGGGTTGATGCGGGTGCCCTATGGTGTATGACAATAAGGGTGACGTCAAATGCGGTGTGGCGGACAAGATTGAGTAAGTACCTGATGTGATTCACACACTTAAGTCATGCCCTTACATGTACCATAAAGCCATGTACAAATAGGAAAGGTGCGTTATCGTATAGATGATGAAAACTTAGTCCCTAACACATGGCGAGAGTGAGATACACATTAAGACTCCATTCCCACCAAAATACAGCAAGCTTGGCCTTGTTTTGGCCAATTGGTGACCCACCAATGCAACCCACCTGTAAGGGAAACGTGGGCCCTAGCAAGCCCAACTTGGGTGAGCACGTGTATTTCGGGTTCCTCATCATAATGAAGTCACGTGTGTCTGATAATGTTGGCTATTTTATCTGGAACCGCGATTTAATGTGTTTTGGTCCATAAAGCGGCAAAACCAAACAAGCCTTAGAAGATATTTATTAACCAAGGTATAAATAGCATTTAGTCTCCCTCTCTTTCCCATTTATGATTTCAACAAGTTTGGTGAGAGGAGTAAAGAAGAGGGAGAAAAGAAGAACAAGAAGATAGGGAAGAGGGAAGAAGGTTCCCCCTTGGTTTCCAGAGCCGCATCTTACCTTTTCGTCACCGGAAGAGTGTCCGGTGCCTTGAGATCTACATTTTGAGGTAAGTAATGCCATAAACCCTTGGAATGTGATGAAACCCTTTCATGCGTAGTCAAATCAAAGAGGTAATGGAACCCTTATGTGATTTTTTTGAAGGATTGGGGAAGGGAAACAAAGATTTGGAGGTATTGAGGTGACATTTTGAGTTTGGAAAGAGGATCTTAAGTTTTGGGGTTTCTTGAGCCAAGGTGTGATTTCATTCCCCAAAACCTTGATGTTAACTTAGATCCATGGAATACCCAAGTAGATAAAGCCTAAAATGTGTGGGAAATGAAGTTGGAACAACCCCTTGAGGTTCCCAAGAGGAGGAATGAAGAAGAAAAGAAGAAAGCAAAACTCGCAGAACATTGGTGGGTAGCACCGGCGGGCAGTCAAACCCACCAGTGTGACCCCCCAGTCTTACTTGGGCATCTAGAGCAATAGGCGGGTAAGACCAGTGGGTACCCTGACCCACCAGTATAACCCATTGGTCTCATCTGGGCCTACCGATAGGTACTAAGACCCATCGATAGCACCCACCAGTTTTGGGTTAGCCCTTAGTCCTATCGGAAGGTAGGACCGATGGGTACCATACCCACCGGTATGACCCACCAATTTGTGTCTGGGTGCTATTTGCTTGGGTAGATTGCACAGGTGGGTTCACCTACCCACCTGTATGACTTACCTGTCGCCCAAATGAGCTCTGATGGAACTCAAACTCACCGACAACCTTCTTCACACTATTATACGTGTTGTGACCATATCTTACATCATTTTATAATTCCAAAATGAATGTATTCTAAATTCTTATCTGTGTTAGGTTCGAGACATTCATCTTCACTCCGGATCTTACCCGTACCGCTAGTGCATATCCTCCTACAAGAATAGGTAATTGGAGAGAGGAATTTGATTTTATTTTGAGAGTGTTTTTGACATCTTATTCATTCATATATTAACTTGACACTTTGATTTCCATTCTCATGCATATACTTGATTGTTGTTGGATGCATTTAGAACTAAACATGTTATATCTTGGGATTTCCAATTAATTGCTACCTGATATGAATCTTGAGCATAGATTTATTCATTGATGAATTATGATGTGGATTTTCTGAGCATGTATGGGATTCCTAGAATAGATGTCATAGTCGGCTTGGAAACGAATGCATTGGTATACCGTGATATAGGACGCAGAAGTACTATCTCATATAGGAGCATATGATTAGGATTTCACATTCCCTCGTGCTACAACCCTTCCCAACAGGGGTTTACATGTTGGGTTATCATTAGGAGGAAGTGTTGGTCGTGGACCACTGTGGTGGTTAGAAGTATGCCTGGTCGATCATTAGGACAGTTGGAAACCTTGGTAATACATTCAGAGGGCCAATCGTACTACTTTTATTTTCTGTTGTGGTTTGGCAACAATTTACTTTTTCGAGTGTTCACGGCTAGCCTTCTCCAACAACCCTATGGGCGTATCGCGGGATGGAGAACGCGTCTTGTACCTAGGGGCATACGCGTATTGTGGTTGTAAGTAGCATGTAACTTATGACCTAGTAATGATTGCTTAGGTGAAATAAGTTTAAAAAGAACCTCATGCATATAGTACCATTTTGAATTGCAATTGCTTATGTGAGTCTGTCTTTCCATTTACTAAGCTAGTGAGCTCACCTCTCGTGTACACATCTTTTTAGATGATTTTGTAGGTTACTCTTTAGAGGAACCCACGCTGGTTACCACTGACGAACCTCCAGTGGGGGATTGGTGGGTCTCTGATGGATTTGACCACGAAGATGGATGCCCATGCGTGAACTGTGTTACGGGGCAAAATTAGCAGATTTCTATTTACAGTTCTCTTCTGATTCTTTCGGTATACTTCCCCTTTTGTGCTCTCAATAATTAAATTATTATTTCTTGTGTAAATATCATGCCTATGGGCCCACATGTAAATATACTATGTATAACAATTTGGGTATTAAGAGTATATGGGGATTTACAAGTATTTATATATAACAAGACTTCTGTTGAATTACATTATTATATTCCATGTTACTTATGGCTTGTTGTGATGTAGTTACTGTATCAGATAATCCTGGTGGTTTTGGGTTACTCAGAGGGAACCCGGTCACCGGTCCGGTTCTATGTGAATGGGGCGTGACAATTTCATTCCAAACACTCACGAGACACAACTAGTCCCCTAGGGTACCCTAGCGGTTTATAGGTTTGCTGCATAACCTAAGTGCAGTCACTATTCCTACAAAAGTGAGTTAGGTTTTTATTTCTTTCTTGTTTCTTTTCTTTTTTTCCTCAAGGACAAGCAAAGTTCAAGTATGGGGTATTGGTCGAACAATTATATATGTAAATTAGTCCAATTATTTATATCATTTAATTCTCAGAACAAGGCTACTTTAGGTATTTTCTCTTGTTTTCAGAATTCAGACCAAAAGTGGACCAAGTGGAGTACAAGTGTCAAAGTCGGCCCAAGAAACCAAACTCTAACCAACCTGGCCATGCCTAGAAGATTCCGACTTGGAAAAATCTGCATAATAAATTCCAAGGATTCCCTATGCGGTGGATGATTTCTACAAGGAAGATTTAGGCTGAGTCAACCTTTTATTTTGGTTTTTAACGACATGTTGGGATATTTTTTAGTAGTTCCATATTCATAATCTTTTATGTTGGACAATATTGTAGAAGATCCTATTCTATTAAGAAACATATTGTAAAGGGAACTAGGATTATCAAATTTTGGGTAGTTTCTATTATAGGTTTTCTTTATTTTTATTTTTTTTCTTATTCTTTAGGTAGCTGAACTCCATAAATAGAGAATCTCTCCTCTCTCTGAAAACACCAAGCTCCCTCTCCCCTCTCTTTCTTCTTCACTTCATTAGTTTAGCTTTAAATAATTTATGTTTACAAGTTGTATTTTTTTTTTAAGTTGTAATTTTACTTTGAGTTAATAGGAAGATTTAGCAATTTTCATTTTTATTCAAATTGTAATCTCCATATAAGTTATTGGAAGTAAAGAAGATTTGAAGATTTTTCTACAAGTTGGATTTTTCTTCTCAAGCCTTTGTGTTTCTCCATTCAGGGAAGTTATTTATTTCTCATTTTAAATTTAGTTTCTATTGTTATGTCTTTTATTTTTAATTCAAGTAGCATGATCACCACCAGTCCCATGGCTAGCTTAATCCATTCTTTTGGGATCTAGGTGAAGCCATGGGTGGTTAGTATGAATAAATAATGGGCATGATTTATTTTGACAGACATGAACCTAGTTAGACTTACTACGCCTGACCGCCGTGTTGTGTATATCATCTAATATGACCATATACATGATAGTCGTTGTAGTTATAGTGACACTAATTAGGATTTATGATGTTTAGCTTAATATTGCATATTGAATGATGCTACTCATGGGGTATGTTAGCCATTGCCGCATCTCCCATAGACCTAGATCATACTATGTTTAATATGTTCTCATTCCTATTGTTAATTCAACTTATTCCCATGGTGAATCCCAATTCTGAATGAACCTTCCCCATTAGTTTTATTCCATTATTCTCCGTTGGCTAGTTAAATTTAATTGCACTAATTTAATTTGATATTTTAATTGTTAGAATTATTTTGCACACTTAGTTAAATTAGTACGGTCAGCTCTTTTGATATTTACACTGCCTAATTTGGAAGTGTGTTAATTAAGCACTCGACCTCCCTGAGTTCGACTCGTAGCTACAATTGATAATGTGCATTTACAGTTAGTATAATTAGTGTGGTTTACATTTGAGCCCAACAAGCGACAAGTTGTTCATGCCGATTTTTGTTCAGCTGGTGAATATTCGGGACCTACTATTTTGTTAAGGAACTACTATAGTTGGGACTTAGTGGTTTTGATAGTCGAATGGCAAAACATTTATGTAATGACCTCCCTACGTTTGGTTGTCAATGTCCCTTTGGTAATGTCAATTGTCCAGTCAGCTTCTAGTCTGAGCATCTGCTTAGACCGGATGTGTTACACCCATGCCCTAACCCGATCTAATTTGGACTTTGTTGATGGATCTCGGACCAAAGATACAGAGTACCAATAGGTTTTGGCTTATGGTAGCACATTGTAAAAAGGGAAGGGATGATCCCACTTGCTCGTGCATCTCATGCCAATCCAACTGGAGAGGATTCAAGCCTTCTGACCCAAAGAGGTAAGTGACCCGACACCCCACATCCAAGTCTCTACACATACCAGAAATGCCAGAGAAACATGACCACAACCTAGTGCAACCCCTAGGAAAGGACCAAGTGGGGACAATAGGCAGTCACGACACAACCTTGCCTTGACCACCGGAAATAAGCCCACCAAAAACAGCCTGAGCTGAATCTGATGGCATATTTCTGGTGGCTCTTTGGGTTGTTGATTGGGTTCCGATGCCCATAGTCCCCACCACTCACATCTTGAGTAGCTACGGATGATCCCACACACTCTCCCACCCCAGCCTCATGACTCATACTCCATATGAGTCTAAGGAGGAAGGCCCACATGTCTCGAATTGTGAAAGAACCTACTTGGATGAAACAAGGACCAACCAAATAGACCCTAAGGACATGACTTACTATAAATAGGAGAGGTGAGTTCATTTCTCACCTCTCACTTGTCCAAAACGTGGGAGAGGGAAAGAAGAGGAGAGAAAGGAAGAGAAGGAAGGAGAAGAGAGTAGGAGCTCACCTTTGCTCCCGACTTTGTAACTTCTTGCCAGAATCTATCCGGAGGTAAGTGCCACCTTCCCCTACAACCTTCTTTCTTCATTTTGACCTAGTGTAGTTGAGTAAGGAGGTGAACCATGACCCTGACACCATTTAGAGCTCTGGTGAGTGTCATTTCAGTCCCCCGTTGTGATTACCGAACTCAAACCAAGCCGAGTGAGCTCTGGCAACACTTGTGACCAAATGCCTAGTTAGGATTTCCACCATTTGATTGCCGTATCTCCTAAATAGCTCGGCCGAATCAAAACCTCTTTGGCTCAAAATGGAGGCAGGGAGATCCCCTACAAACTCCATGGAACAAATCCCAATAATCAGACCCAAGCCGTTAAGCCTCGAATTTGTGGGTTCATTTCTAATAATCCATTGGAAACACCCACCGGAAACAACCTAGGCTATTTTCGGTGGAGTGCAAACTCTTATGAGCCCTCTGCCAACGCCATTGGAAACACCACTGATATTTCCTATGGATCTTCTATATTTCTAGTGGCATATTTTCAGTGACCTATCTAGTAATGTCCGAAATTAGGTATACTTATACCCTTTGGGGGTAACCCCTATGGGTCCCCTCCGATGTTTTCGACATGCATTGATGTTTGACTACCTTATATCTAGGACAAAGACGCACACATACATTGAGACCAAAAGTGAATTGAATCCTGGTTGATACACTTGGAACCCGATTCAACAAATACAACCGAGGTTAGGGATGATTGACTTTTATTTTGTGGAGTGTTTAAATATTTAAAAATTTCTCACATGTGTTAGAATTCATGAATGCTCTTAAGTTGTTAATTGGATATGTGGATTTGATAACATGCTTATATATATTGAATTGTTATACTCATGGATTTGGAAATTATGTTATGTGATATATGCTGAGATGTGCGATGGGATCCAGTGTGGCCGAGGTGGTTCTGGTACCGTGATCACAGTGTGGATGTTGCATTCATGCATTGATTATGTGCATTAGACTAGATATAGTTGAGGATTGCACTTTGTGGCCGATGGTGATTCCGATATCGTGCACTTCGGGACTATACTTGGAAATGGGTACGCCTTGTGGCCGATGGTGATTCCAGTATTGCGTAGCCCATACTCAACTACTCATATGCTAGACAGGCATATAGTCATGGGTTACACTTTGTGACTGATGGTGATTCTGGTATTGTGTACCCCAGGATTATACTTGGAAATGGACACGCTTTGCGGCCGATGGTGATTCCGATACTGCATTGTCCATACTAACTGCATTATTATGTAAGGTATGTAGAATAATTATGGTTAGGAGACATTCCCTATGCTATGTCCCCTTGACAATAGGGCATAAGGTGTTGGATAACCCGATACTGGTATATTCGATGAACCTTTTCGAAATGCCACACATGTGGTACAATGTGATTGTTGCTGGAGGCAGGAAATAGTTCAACATAGCTAATGGTGATTCCGGTGCTGTGACTGCCAGGAGGGGGTTATTAGGGGTTTTTTGGATGACCGATGGTTGCATTCCGGGACCAACAAGCTCCTAATCATAACTAGGGTTTGTATCGTTGGGTGACCGATGTGTGAGTTTCGGGACCAAAGATATAGCCTAATATGTCGTAGTAGCACTTACCAGACTTAGTTGTATGCTAGGTGGATTAATAATCAAATGAATTGCATCATCTTCATCATGGATATGTGTTTAATTCTATACTCATGACATCATGGATTATTATGTTATAATTTTTTGTGCTTGATTGTGCATGAACCCCACCCATCACTGAGCTAGTTGGAGCTCACTCCTTATGGATATTGCTTTTTAGATGATGATGTAGGTACAGTGGTGCCATTGGGTTGTGACTCGACTTCCTCTGGACCCGAGCACAAAGTAAGTGACTGGTGGATTCCAGATGCTGAGGAGAATGATCCAGATTATGCCTATGACCACTATGCATACGCGACACCATAAGTTGCATGCTCCCCTTTTGATTTCTTTGATGCCGAACTGGATATTGGTATTCTTTTTGGGGTTATTATATATAAGTCTTGGATATATGTTATTGAATAATTGGTTATGGATATATGTTATCATTAGACATTTCCCCCATTTGACTTATATTTCACTATTTTATACTCTGATTCCGCTATAATTGTTCTGGTGGTTCGGTGTTGTGAGGTTGTGATTGTTAAGGTACTGTTATCAGAAATCCTGGTAGAAGTGTAAGATGGGTAAATGTCTTACTCTCACACATTTGGTATCCCATAATGGGGATTGGGGTGTGACAACTTGGTATTAGAGCAAGATGCTCTGCCTTAACTCACAACTTGACTGAACCTTGATTTCTTAGGGATTAGGATTCAAATAAAAAAATCTTAGGACCCCAAATATTAGAAATACACAATTAGAAGACAAGTATAGGTGTTAAATCCATTTCATGATATATAAAGAACTTGATTATATAACCTTACACAAAATTTTCTCAAATAAAATAACTGAAAGCATGGAAATCCTATTCTAGCCTAAATTTTCTAGGAATTCAAAGTTGACATAAGCAAAGAACAGGAAATAAAAATTCATAACTATACCTAGCATACTGAAAAATAAAAGCCGGCTATCGGGAAGCATAAAACAAGGAAATCCTAACACTACTGGGGCACTATAGGCTACTACTCCTGCTGCTCAGGCTGATGCTACTCCTGGTCTTGGGCCAGATTTTGAGAGTGTGTCCTAATTTCTGACACGGGAATTCTAAAGTACAAGACCACCTCCTTCATCTACCTTTCCATGGACCCCACACAGTTATCAAGGAGATAGTAGCTCCTATCCACGCTCTCCAGCCGATTATCCATCCTCCTCAAAATGTTGTTGGTGATGTCTAGACAGGCCATCATGTCATTCAACCCATACCCTCTAGAGCCCCAAGAAAAGGAAGCAGCAGTAGTCCCCATAACATGTGGGGGAGGTGGTGGAAACACTCTAGGAGGAGGTATGTGTGGAGGAGTTGGAGGGTCAGCACCATCCTGACCACCCCTATTGCCACCTCCTACTGGCCCTCTACATCCATAGGATTCTACCCTTCTTCTTCCTCCTCCTCAGTCACCTTGTTCATATTTATGGTCATTTTCTTCAGAGACTTTTGGTTAAAGTCAAGGACATCAACCCCCAGCCGCTCCTCATCATTCAACTCCACCCAAAGTGCTTGAAGACCTTAGTTAGGATCCGACCATAGCAAAGGTTCCCAGACTTGCGATCCTTGACTTTCATCACTATAGTCCACATCAGCATCTAGGGAAGACAAATTGGCACCCCCATATAAACACAATAGGTGACATATACTTGTAGGATAGATACCTCATCATAGTGTCCACTAGTGGGGAGGACATTCAACTAAATGGCCCGGTACACGACCTTCGGGGTAGCACGATAGTTGGCAGTTCGATACCACCCCGCTTCATGCTTCGTAAGCATGTGGCCCATCTCTACCTGAACATCAAATTTCTGGACCTCATAGGATAGGGTCCTGGGAGGACAGTAGGCCAGATCCCCCACATCAAAAATCATAAGAATTTTCATCAACTCGGCCATGTCAAAGGATATGTCGACCCCCTTCACCCTCGAGGTGATCCTCATATCCTTAATACTATGGTTCACGCACCACAAGTTGCAGTAGAAGTACCTCATAAGCTGTGGTAGTACATCCTATCCGGCTTCAATATGTGGTATCACCCTATGGCATCAAAACGTTAGCTGAGGTGGAATCGTCAAAAATCCCTTACACCTACATACTTGTCGGGGTCAATGTTCCGGTACTCAAAAGTCACCCAACTGTCTTGCTCCACCATAGACTGGAACCAGAAGTGATCATATTGCTCCTCTACGGGAAGAGCCCGTTGTTGTTGAGCAGCAACACAACGGGGAAGAGCTCTACATCTAGACATGATCACAGAAAACAAGTATATGGGATTTTGGGATACCAAAACCTAGGTTAGAAGAGAATAACCAAATCAAGGAAGAAATTCCAAAATCTAGTTTAAGGGAAGAGAGGCACTCACCTTGAATGCATAGACGATGATAATCGGGTGAGAAAACACATGCAAATAGCGAGGAAGGACTGGGGCAAGCTTCTTTGGCTGTCTCCTCTCTTTCTCATCAAACAAATTAGGGTTTTGGTGAATGAGGAATGACCCCTGCACCCTATATATCATGTTAGAAGTCCACCCGAAACAAGGTCACTGGAAACACTAGGCTAGATCCGATGGCTATTTTTGGTGACCAATTTTTGGAAATTCAGCCTCTGTTTGCTCCACTGGAAATAGGACTGATATTTTCGGTGGAAATGTCTTGTTTTTAGTGACTTGCGGTATGTTTTAAGTGAATAGTGCCATATGGGAATTTAAATTTGTCTTAATTCCTTAATTATTTTTTTCCTTCCTATTATGCATGCGTGTGAATTATAGTATCATGTGGGACCCCTCCTATGCATGCGTAACCATGACATGCAACTTGTACATACATGTGGGAACAAGAATCATGTCACGATGGAACATCCGATCTTGTTCCTATGCATCACCTCCTGCTTCCCCTACGTTGAACCAAGGCAGACCACATAATGTGCCGATGGCCCCACTTGTCCCTATGGTCCAAGATGTTGCCACCATAATGGGCAATATGATGCATAAAGTGGAACAAAGACAAGCTTAATTTATAGTCGAGATTGATACCCGGATCTAGGTAGCTATGGAGGCCCGAAATGCACCACCCGCACCCCTTACTCCACCAGCACCAACCCTAGAGCCCGCTAGCTCAGCCACCCCTCAAACATTCGATGGGGTTCAAGGGCAAGTGCAAGGGAAGGTAGAAGCCCAAGCTTAAGAACATGTTGAAGGGTGGACTGATCTAACAAAGATGATGGAAAAGTTCCAAAGGCTTAGGCTTCCGTACTTCTCCAATGTGGACCAAGATCAATTGTTGCCCTCGAGATGGATTGGAGGCATGGAGAAAGTTTTTAGGTTGATGGGCTGTAATGATGTGCAGAAAATACTATGTGCCAGCTACCAACTGCAAAATGAAGCCGATGCCTAGTGGAGGGCCATCGAGCCCATTCTAAGGGTATCCAACACAAACCCCAATTGGGAAGATTTTAAAGAAACATTCTTCAAGAATTACTTTCTTTAGAGCTTCAGAGATAGAAGGGAGAGTGAGTTCTCTCACTTAGTGCAAGGGTCCCATTCGGTACTGAAATATCAACAATGCTTTGAGGAGTTATTCTAGTTTCCTCCTGAGCAAATCCAAAATGATCAGGCCAAGGCAAAGAAATTTGAGGAAGGGTGGAGGCCAAGTATTAGTTCAACAATGGTTGGGTTGAAGTTGCAAATCTATGCTGAGGTGGTCCAAGTGGGCAAATTCATTGAAGACCCGCAAGCACAGCAAGGAATGGGAAAGAGACCCATGGGGTTCACTAATTATAGGGGAGCCAACAAGCTTTCTAGAGGCCCTTATATCAACCCAACTCTAGTCCAGTTTAGAAAACCAGAAGCAAATCAAGCCTACCAATCCTCCCACTTTAGTGGTGTATCTCAGACTATGGGTTCAAACCCTAGGTGCTTTCACTGTGACTAGCCGGGTCACTTAGCCAGGACATGCCCCCACCGTTGGTCGGGTGATGCACATTATACTCTACCACGTAGGCCCCAGCAAATATATGCAGCCAATAGGCCAGTACAACCACCATAGGGCCAGAGACCCCAAGGAACGGTGTTTGTTATGGTAGCTGAGGATGCAAGGCTACACTAGGTGTGGTGATAGGTACCCTGTTGATATCATTATTTGACTCAGGAGCATCCTATTCATTTGTGTCACCAACATTTGAGAAGAAGATGGGGATTCCACCCAAGAGCTTGACTCAGTGTTTGGCCGTTAACACATCCACAGGAAGTGTAGTGGGTTTGAACTATGTATATGAACTATGCCCGGTAACTGTAAATGAACATGATTTAAATGCACACTTGGTCGAGTTGGACATGACCAACTTTGATGTGATTTAGGGATGGACTGGTTGTCCGCTTACAAAGCCAATGTGCTATGTGCAGAGAAGGTGATAATTTTCAGACCCCGTGATGAGGAAGAATTCACCTTTAAGGGGGATAAACCCATGAAGGTTATTGTATCAGCTCTTCAAATGAAGAAGTTATTGGATCAAGGGTGTCAAGGCTACTTATCATTTGTGATGGATATTAAGGTAGAGATCAAGCCATTGACCGAATTGGATATGGTGAGGGAATTTCTCATTTTGTTTTCAGATGATTTAATGAGATTGAGTTACACCGGTGCCCTAACCCGGTCTAATTTGAACTATTGTGATAGGTCTCGAACCAAAGGTGGAAAGTACCATTGGGTTTTGTCTCACGGTTGCCCATTGCAAAAGGGGGAGAGATGACCCCACTTGCTCGTGTATTGCTTGCCAATCCAACTAGAGGGGATTCAGACCTTTCGATCTTAGACGGTAGGTACCCCACACCTGAGCCCCGGCAAGCACCAAAACTGCTAGAAGACCATAAGCACAGCCTAGGTTAACTACCTGTGCAAGACCAATGGATGGATAGCAAGCAATCAAGACAGGAAATTATCTTAACCACTGGAAATATGCCACCAGAAGAACCTGGGCTTGAATCCGGTGGGCTAACTCCGTTGGCTATTTGTGCTACTGGACTAGTTTTGATGCCCATGGACCCCACCTCCTGCATTGGGCACAGCCCTGGATGAACACACGCACCCTCTCATACTTTTCCCTAGACTTGTGTTGCATATGAGTCCAAGGAAATGGGCCGTGTGTCCTAAAGGTAGGATTAACCTACTTGGACCGGACCGGAAACAAGCCCTAAGGACCTAACTTACTATATAAGTGGAAATGAGGAAATGATTCCTCATTTCTTACTTATACAAGTTGTGGGAGGGGGAAGAGAAGAGAAAGGAAGAAAGAGGAAGAGGAAGAAAGAATAAGAAGGGGAAAGAGTTTGGAGCTCACCTTGGTTCTCGGTTGCCACATCGTTGCTAGAATCCTTGCTGGAGGTAGGTTCCACTTCTACTACATCCTCTCTCTTCATTTTGACCTAGGATAGTTGTACAAGAGGTGATCGTTGACATAGACACATCCTGATATCGGGGAACAATCATTTCACCTCCTTGATGTGATTATTGAGCTCAAACCAAGTCTGGTGAACTCCGGTAATGCTTGTGACCAAATGACCATCCAGGGTTTTAATCGTTCGATCGATGTATCTCCCAAATGGCCCGATGAAATCAGGATTTATTTAGCTTAAAATGATCCTCGGAACACCCCCTACAAACTCCATGGAACAAATTTCAACAATCAGACCTGAGCCAGAAAGCCCTAAAACCCATGGGCAACTCCTGTGTTTCCATAAAAAACACTAGACCAGGATCCGGTGGCTGTTTTCGATGAAGTGTCTGGGCTTTAGGAGATCTCTGCCAGGGCCAACATCTGATGAATCCGGTGGGTTTTAACCCTATCTTCAGTGACTAAATCCGGTGACCTCCCAGTGCTATCAAATTTGATAGTGATTGTACCCTTGGGGGGTAGACCTGGTGGGTCCCCGTCAGGTGTTTTCGACACCCATTAACATCTGATTATCTTTGTGTCTAGGATAGAGATGCCCATGTACCCTAAGGCAGGAATTGAGTTGAACACTCGATGGCCGTAGTTGAAACCCAATCCGTTCGAACTTAAACAAGGTGAGGGATGGTTGAATTTTATTTTGGAATTGTTTAATTAATATAGAACTGCTCACATGTGTAGGATTCTCATATGATATTTAAATTGCTTAAATGATGATCTATAACATGTTATATTTTGATGGATATGATATGAGTTGTATGTTATGAGATGGAATATGATGTGGTCAAGGTGGTACCAGTACCATGATTGCCATATGTTTGTTGCATTCATGCATTACTTATGTGCATTAGAATTAATTGTTGTCGCGGATTACACTTTGTTGCCGATGTGTTCCCAGTATCGTGTACTCTAGGACTGCATTTGGAAATGGATATGCTTCATGGCCAATGGAAATCCCAGTGTTGCGTAGCCCATACTCAACTGCTATGCATGCTAGATAGGTATATAGTCGTGGGTTACACCTTGTGGCCGATGTGTTCCCGGTATCGTGTACCCCAGGACTATACATGGAAATGGACCTGCTTCAAGGCCGATGGTGATACCAGTGTCGTGTGGTCCATACCAACTATATCATTATGAAAGATATGTAGAATATTGTGGTTAGGTAATATTCTCTATGCTATGTCCCCTTGCCAATAGGGGGTAAGGTGTTGGATAACCCAATGGTGGTATGTTCGATGAACCTTCTTGGAATGCCACACCCGCGGTACGATGTGATTGTTGTCGACGGTGGGAACTAGTCTAGCATGACCGATGGTGATACTGGTGTCGTGACCGCCAAGAGGTGGTGATCAGGGGTTTACTAGGTGATCGATGGTTGCATCCTGGGCTCGGCGGGCTTTTAATCATGGCTAGGGTTTGTATCGCTGTGTAGTCGATGGTGGTTCCGAGACTAGGAATACAACCTAATGTGTCGTAGTAGCATTACTCGAATTAGTTGTGTTGTTAGGTGGATTAATAATCAAATGGACTGCATCATTCTCATCATGGACTATGTGTTTAATTTCTGTATTCATGTCATCATGAAATATTATATATATGAATGCTTGTGCTTGATTGTGCATGAACCCCACCCCTCACTGAGCAAGTTAAAAGCTCACCCCATGTATATGCCCCCTTTTAGATGATGATGCAGGTACAATCATGATGTCTCGTGACTCTATCCTCTAGACTAGAGTACGAAGTGAGCGACTGGTGGATACCGGAAGCAAGGGAGCATGAACAGGACTGTGCCTACAACTTCTATGCATATGTGGCACAATGAGATGCTTGGCGTATTTTTGTTATTTTGATACAGAATTGTGGATGGTATACTTTTGGACTTATTATTTATAAGTCATGGATAATTGTATGGAATAACTTGGTTATGTATATATATGATATCACTAGATGTTCCCCATTTTAATTATGATTCCGCTACTATCGGTTGGTTTGTGTTGTGAGATTGTTAATGTTAAGGTATTGCTATCAAGGATCTTGGTAGGTTTGTAAGATGGGTACGCGTCTTACTCACACCACTGGTATTCCTAATGGTAAGTTGGGTTTACAAGAATTGGGGTGTGATATATTGCCCCCAGGACCAAGAGATAAAGTTTGTGATAGACTTACTCCCAGGGTCAGCACCGATGTTAAAAGCCCCTTACCACATGGCCCCCACAGAATTTAAGGAATTACAAGTGCAGCTTCAGGACCTTCTAAATAAAGGGTTCATTAGACCTAGTGTGTCTCTGTGGGGAGCACCAGTACTATTCATAAAAAAGAACGAGAGTATGAGATTGTGCATTGATTACCATGAGCTTAATAAGCTAATAATTAAGAATTGATATCGTTTGCCAAGGATTGATGATCTATTTGATCAGCTGCAGGGCACTAAAGTATTTTCTAAAATTGACCTTAAAGTGGCCTACCACCAACTGAGGATCAAGGATAGTGATGTCAGCAAGATAGCCTTCAGATCTTGGTATGGACACTACTAGTTCTTGGTGATGTCATTTGGATTGACTAACACACCAGCTACATTCATGGATTTAATGAAACAGGTATTCCAGAATGTTTTGGATAAGTTTGTGATTGTGTTCGTTAATAACATTTTGGTATACTCCAACAGTGTAGAAGACCATGCTATCCATTTAAGATTGGTATTGCAACATCTGAGAGAGAAGTAACTCTGTGCCAAGTTCAACAAGTGTGAATTTTGGTTGTCACAAGTGGCATTCCTAGGCCACATTGTCTCAAATAAGGGTATAAAGGTTGACCTAGAAAAGGTGAAGGCAGTTCTAAAGTGGGACACTCCGAAGAATGTGGCAGATATTTGTAGTTTCCTTGGACTTACTGGGTACTACAGGAGGTTTATTGAGAACTTCTCTCGCATTTCTGCACCAATGACCCAACTCACACACAAGGATATAAAATTTGAGCGGTTTGATGTTTGTGAGAAAAGCTTCAAAGAACTAAGGTAAAAGTTGGCATCAACTACGATCCTGACTATCCCGATCAGTACAGGTGCTATGGTTGTGTACAATGATGCCTCCAAAGTAGGATTGGGCTATGTATTGATGCAGTATGGGAAGATCATTGCCTATACATAACTGAAGGAGTATGAAAAGAACTACCCCACTCATGACTTGGAGTTGGTAGCTATAATATTTGCCTCAAAGATTTGGTGGCACTACTTGTATGGTGAGAAAAGTGACATATACAGTGACCACAAGAGCCTCAAGTATTTCTTCACCCAGAAGGAGCTCAACATGAGACAGAGGTGTTGGTTAGAATTAATGAAGGATTATGACTGTATTATCCACTACCATCCAGGAAAGGCCAATGTGGTAGCCGATGCACTTAGTCAAAAATCTCAATCACCAACTCTTGCGTCACTAACCACCAATGACCATCTTATAGAGGAGGCCAAGAAACTGGATTTGGAGCTACTAGTGGAAGGTGTCACCTTATCATTATCAGCATTGGTGGTGTAGCCTAGCCTAGTGGATGGGATTACTGCAGCTCAGGTTACTGATGCAGAGTTGTTAAAATTTATAGCAGACTGCAAGGAAGGGAAACGAACCCGAATTTCTCCTTGACTGAAGGTGGAATTCTTAAACTCAAGGGAAGTTTGTGCGTGCCTAGTGATGGTGACTTGAGAGACACTATTTTGAGAGAGGCCCACAGCTCTCCGTACTCCATTCACCCCGGCAGCACCAAAATGTATAAGGACCTAAAAGCTTCCTATTGGTGGAAGGGAATAAAGATTGATGTGGCCACACATGTGTCGTGGTGCCTCACTTGCCAACAGGTCAAGGCAGAGAGACAAAGACCCCATGGTTTACTACAGTCACTACCTATTCCAGAGTGGAAATGGGAGAATGTCACCATGGACTTCATCATAGGATTACTCTGCACCAGCAAGGGTATGGATGCCATTTGGGTAGTTGTTGACTATTTGACCAAAGCAGCTCACTTCATCCGAATTAAAGTCACCTTCTCCATAGACAAGTTGGCCAAGTTGCACATAGATAACATCATCTGGTTGTATGGTGTACCAGTTAGCATCATCTCAGATCAAGATCCCAAATTTACTTCTAAATTCTAGATATGTGTGTAGAAGGTTATGGGTACATAGCTGAATTTTAGCACGTCATTTCACTCATAGATCGATGGGCAATTGGAAAGGACTACCTAGACCTTGGAGGACCTGCTGCGAGCATGTGCTCTGAACATAAGTTATAGTTGGGATGAGCACATCTTCTTTAGTAAGTTATCCTACAACAATAGCTACCAGGCCACCATCGGTATGTCCCCATTCAAAGCACAATATGGTAGGAAATTCTAGACTCCTCTCTATTGGGACGAGGTTGGGAAGCAGCATATTCTAGGTTTGGACCTGAAAAAGGCCACTAATGAGAAAGCGGTTATGATCAAAGAGAGAATCAATGCAGCTTATTCCAGAAAAAAAATTTATGTGGATGTCAGAAGGAAGGATCTGGAGTTTGATGTGGGAGACAAGGTGCTCTTACAGATCTCCCTAGTCAAAGGGTAATGCGGTTCAGCAAGAAGGGAAAGCTAAGTCCTAGGTATATGGGACCTTATGACATTTTGGAAAGGGACTAGTGGCATACCGGATAGCCATACCATTGGAATTGGAGGGCACCTGTTTGAAATTTAAAAGTAACCACAAGCATATAGATCAGTGTAGCTAACGGGTCGAACACAAGGAGAGCAACCCCTTTATTTTAAACTTCTTTTAGTAATGCAAAAGTGTAACGATTGATATTGGTGATCTATTTCTAACTACTACCCTAAAATACATGCATCTAAAAGCGTTTTAACCAACACATCTAGGAATTTAAATACTTCAAACCACGCAAATAAAAAGTAAATAATTGAAAGTAAAGTGCTGAAATGAAATAAATAAAATAAAAAGGGTACAAAAAGCTAGAGAGAGGCACATAAGTAGATTTCTCTACTTAGCCCGAGGGATGCACCATAAACAATATGAGCTTCCCTACTCGACTAGACAGTACTCTTATAAGGGTTTTTCTACTTGGCTTATGGGGAAGGGATGCAACATAAATAATCAAAGTAAAAAGATGATTCTATAGCTAGAGAGGGGCAAAGCCAACACATGCATCTAGCCAAGGACCTTGGGGGAAAGGGCAAACAATAAAGTAAAAATTGAAATTAAAAACCTAAGTTAAGAAGGAAAGGGTAGTCAAGAGAGAGAATGAGAGGGGGAAGAGAAAACTTATGAGAAGCCTACCTACCTGAACCTCAATACTTGAACTTGATTGAGATTTGAAATACTACTAGTACTAAAAACTAGATCTAGAATAAACCAAATTTGAAATTGCTAGTACTAGAGAAAACAAATCTGAAAGAGAAACTTGAACTTGAACAGAAATGCTTCAAAGCTTGGATCTTGTCACCTTGATCTAAATCTTGAACTAAAGAATTAAAATTACAATACCATAAACCATAACTATGAAAGAAAACTTGCATATTTATGAATTAAAACTCCATTACAAAAGTGTTTAACCAAAAGGTAAGAAGAACCAAAAGAGACTAAACCTAGAGAAGAGAACTAGAGAACGAGATAAAACCCTAAAACTGTATTGCACCTAAGAAGAGAGAAAAAGGGAGCTCAAAAATAATAATTAGCCATCCTCTCCCCTTGAACATTTTTTTTATTTATAGAGAAATAGGGAGAGAGACCAACGATTAGGATTCGGGGGGCCCAAAATTGTGAGCTGAAGGAGAGAGAATACAAAGAATTGTAGGAGAGGAGATCTCCCATGATTTCGGTTTCCTCTTTATTTTCTTTCTTTTTCTCTCTTAAACTTGCGCACAACATCCTCTCTTGGAGGATTTGGACATCTTTGTTGATGATTTGGAGGAGAGAACCCCTCCTTGGCCAACCTCTATTCCTTGCTTGAACCGATTGTGATGAGTAGGAGAGAGAAAATCTTCCAAAAAAAATACCAACCAAGAGGTTCAAACTTGAGACCTCCTAATAAGCAAGGGATTTTGCACACTACAACTCACAAACTACGCTAGGCAGTTGTTGATACTAAAAACAAATCTTCAATCACTTAAGGGTGTGGCCCATCGATCCTTGTTGGTATTTGGAATATTTGTTGTACACCTGAGACAACTACAAATGGGATGGTTCTACATCTCGGTTTACTTCTGATCTATTATTCTTTTTCTAGCCCGAAAAGAATAATCACTTGTACAGGTGACCAAACGGATGTGTACTTTTAATGCAACACGTCCATCTTGCTTAGAATTTTGTCCTCTTTGTAAATATGAAAAGAACAGGTCTTCTTTACGTGTAAAATTGGATATACGATGCCTGATAATCCTTAAGGTCTTTAAAATTCAAAATCTGCAAAAAGAGAGTAAAACCCAAGGTAGCTCCATTCTAAATATGTAAAATACATGCTCTACTACCTAAGATTTCACATATAAATGTGCTCATCAGAATTCTCTCACACTTAGACTTTGCTAGTCCTCGAGCAAAACAAAAAGAAAAAGAATAAAAATAAAAAACCTAACTCACTTTCGTAGGAATCACGGTTGCACTTAGCATGTGCAACAAGCTTTTAAATCCCTAGGTCACCCCTGGTGGACGAGTTCTGTCTCGTGGGTATTTGCAGTGAATTTACACCCAAAATAAAAAAATCAAAAACAAAAAAATCAAAATCCCAACCTTGGCTAAAGGTAAAGGCCATACTAATCCGGAGCAAAGATAATTCATCTTACACTTGATCTAGGGGCCCCCACACTTGAATTTTTATTACCCCATATCGATTTCAGGCACAAGCATATTTCTTTAATCTGTAACTCACATTTGCTCTTCTAAAACATCCTTATCTTAAGGCAAGACCACTTGTGAAGTAATAGGGAACCAATTGGAGTGTTTTTTACTAAACATGTTACCAAGGCATTGATGACATTTACACATACTTTCCTATTGTGTGGTTTTCTTTCTTTCTTTCTTTTTTTCATAATAAACTCTATCCTACTCCACTACAGTTGGCTTGAATGACATGGTGGAGCAAACACCAAACACCCAAGTTACTATGTAGCTTCACTTTTTGTATATGCCCACATAGACAGTGATGCTAGAGTTCTTTTAGAAGTTTTCTCTCTAGGAATTTTGATCAAGACACCACGCTTCCTGAGGCGCAATGCCCTATCTAGTTCTAAGGAAATCAACTCTTACTTTTCATTTTATATCACTTTCCACCCTTCATTTAAAATTGTGTATTTGTCAGATCATGCCAAATTAAAAAGAAGGTCTCAACTCCAAATCAAAACTATAAGGGGCCCACAGACTTACATATGGTCCAACACCATAAAACAAGGGTTTCTTATTTTTCAAAAGAGAGTCCCATCTCAAGACACAGGCTTTTTTTTTTTTCTCAACAAGGTTTTTTTGTGTTCAAAATGGGTACCCTAATCAAAATTTTTTCTTTTTTACATCAAGTAACCGAATGGTATGATCATTAGCCTAAAGCCAAAGTAGAACTTCATCCTTAGCAAGCTCAAAAACAAAAATAAAAACAAACAAAACAAAGTGAAAAAAGCAAAAAATAGTTTCCCTCCCCTACACTTAAGTCATGCAATGTCCTCAATGCATGGAAAGAATTACAAGCAAATAAAATGCAAGGGGGTCATATCTGATTAAAATTTAGTCATCAGTGTAAAGAGGTTCATGGAGATCCAAGACCTCTTCACTAGCAATAGTAGGAAACTCGAGGAACAATTTCAAACGCTAACCATTAACCTTCGAAACTACCTCTGTTCCTGGATTTAGAATCTCCACAGCCTCATGGGGATATACATTATGGTAATAAATGGGCCATCCCATCAGGATCTAAGCTTACCAGGGAAAAGGTGCAGCCAAGAGTTGTACAATAAGACCTTATCACCAATTGTAGAAAAATTGCACATAATGTGCTTATCATGGAAGGCTTTGGTCTTTTCCTTGTAAATCCTAGAACTTTCATAGGCATCATTCCTAAATTCCTCCAACTCTGATAGTTGGAGCCTGTGATGAATACCAGCATTAGACAAATCAAAATTGAGCTTCTTGATGGCCTAAAAGGCCTTATGCTCTAACTCAACTGATAATTGACAGGCTTCCCATACACCAAACGGTAGGGAGACTGACTAAGGATGGTCTTGAATATAGTCCGATGGTCCCATAAGGCATCAATGAGCCTAAGGGATCAATCCTTACGATTGGGATTAACAGTTTCCTCCAAGATTTGTTTGATCTGCCTATTAGACACCTCCACTTGGCCACTAGTTTAGGGGTGATAAGGGATTGATAACTTATGGGTGATCCCATACTTTTTCATCAAGGCCTCAAAAGGCTGATTACAAAAATGAGTACCCCTATTACTAATTATAGCACGTGGTGTACCAAAGAGGGAAAAGATGTTTTCTTTGAGAAACTGATCCACCATTTTGTGGTCATTAGATTTATAAGGTATGGCCTCCATCCATTTAGAAACATAATCAATAGACAAAAGTATGTATAAATTCCCAAAGGAGTTAGGGAATGGTCCCATGAAATCGATGCCCCACACATCAAATATCTCAATTGCCAAAATAGGGTTGAGGGGCATCATGTTCCTCTAAAAAGACTGGCAAGTGGGACAAGCAATAAAATCTGTATTGGAGAACCTTTGCGGTAGTTTTTTTAGGTCCAAAATATCCATCACATGCATGATCAGGCACACAACGTCTAATAATTTGGTCAGGATAAACTTTAAAAAGATAAGGATCGTCCCAAAAGAAATGCTTAACTTGGGAAAGGAAAAGATACCTATCTTGGGTGGACCAATGATTCGGAGTCACACCTGAAACTAAGAAGTTGACAATATCAGCAAACCATGATTCACTAGACATTGCAAGTAACTGTTTATTTGAAAAAATTCTTGTTGACTGGAGAATCGATAGTCAAGGAATTGGAAAGATAAGATAAATGGTTTGCAACTAGGTATTCAACTCCTTTCTTATCCCTAATTTCTAAATCAAACTCTTACAAAAGTAAAACCCACCTAATGAGATGGGTTTTGGTATCCTTCTTCTGAACTAGGTATCTAAGAGAGGAATGATCAATGTACACCACCACATGTGACCAAACTAAGTAAGACCAAAAATTTTCTAGTGCAAACACAACAGTTAAGAATTCCTTTTCAGTGGTTGTATAGTTGAGTTGTGCATCATTTAGGATCCTACTAGCATAGTAAATGACAGTGGGCATCTTATTAATCCTTCGATCGAAAATCGCTCCTACGATAAAATCTAAAGCATCACACATCAGTTCAAAAGGTTCAGTCCAAACAAGTGGTTGACCAATGGATGAATTGGTCAACTCCTTTTTAAGGTGCTTGAAGGATTCTAGACACTCTTTAGAAAACTCAAAAGTTTGATCTTTGAAAAATAGTGCAGTGAGAGGGCAGGCTAACTTACTAAGGTCCTTGATGAACCTTCTGTAGAAGCTAGTATGACCCAGAAAAGACCAGACATCCTTAACAGATTGGGGAGGTGGTAAATTATCAATTAAATCCACTTTGGCTCTATCTACCTTAATTCCCTCCTTCGATACTACATGTCTTAAAACAATACTAGATTCAACCAAAAAATGACATTTTCCCAATTCAAAACCAAATTCTTAGATATGCACCTTTTCAAAACTAGGGAAAGATGGTGAAGACACTCAAAATAAGAATTCTCATATATTGAAAAGTCATCCATAAATACTTCTAAGAATTTTTTAACCATGTCAGAAAAGATGCTCATCATGCATCATTGGAACGTAGTAGGGGCATTCCAAAGCCCAAAGGGCTTACGGCTGTAAGCAAATGTTCCATATGGGCATGTAAAAGTGGTCTTATGTTGATCCTCTAAAGCAATTAGGATTTGATTATAGCTAGAATATCCATCAAGAAAATAATAGTGTTCATGTCCAGCTAACCGCTCTAACATCTGGTCAATGATTAGCAATGGGAAGTGGTCCTTCCAGGCTGCTGCATTAATTTTCCTATAATCTATACACACTCTCCACCCTGAGACACAGGTTGGAATTAGTTCGTTATTGGCATTGGAAACTACAGTAACACTAGACTTCTTGGGCACTACATGAACTGGGCTTACCCATTGGCTATCAGAAATAAGATAAATTATTTTATGATCCAAGCACTTTAGAATCTCTTTCTTAATGGCTTCCATCATCACAGGGTTAGCTCTTCTTTGAGGTTTCGTGGATGGTTTGAAATCCTCCATAAGATGTATATGATATTACACAATAGAAGGACTTATACTCTTGATGTCAGCTATGGTCCAACATAGGGCTTCCTTATTGTCGTTTAACACTTTAAGTAACTCCTCTTCCTAGCTAGAAGTCAAATTTGAAGAAATTATTACAGGGAGAGTCTGGTCAGGCCCTAGGAAAGCATACCTCAAATTAGATGGCAACTTCTTAAGATCTAGCTTAGGGGGCTCTACTATTGAAGGTTTGGGAATGGAATTGGAAAAGAGTCCTAAGGACTCCATAGGTGTGTGAAGACTCAAGAATTTAGAAAAGAAATTTTCACTATCATCATCCAACTCATCCATATACTCTTGGAACTCTGAATCAAAATCAATATCAAAGTTTGTAATTAAATCATCAAAAAAATCCAAAAAATCCTCAAGCATATTGATCTCTTCTTCCATATGTGGTTGCTTGCCTATCCTAAACATGTTAAACTCAATAGTTTGGTTGTCAAAAGATAACCTTAGGAAACCATTCCTGCAATTGATTAATGTATTACTGGTAGCCAGGAATGGTCTTCCTATAATTATTGGGATCTCATCCTTGGTTGAGAAAGGCTTGGTATCTAACACAATGAAATCAACTGGAAAAATAAATTCTCCTACCATAAGTAAAACATTCCTCAATCATCCCTTTAGGAATCTTAACAGACCTATCTACCAACTAAAGAGTAGTTCCAATGGCTTTTAATGCTCCCAATCCTAGCTCCTGTGCCAAGGTCAAGTAAGGCATGCTCAATGTAGGTGTTGCCTATGACATAAGCTATGATAGGGCTCCCTGGATCCTTATACTTGGCGGTTATAGGTTGAGTAATTATGGAACTAATGTTACCTGTCAAGAACACCTTTTTGGGCACATTAGTGATACGTTTGTGAGTACATAAGTCTTTCAGGACCTTTGCATAGACGAGGATCTGGATATGGCATCCAAAAGAGGGATGTTCACTTCTACATTTTTTAAGATTTTGAAAATCTTGTTCATGGAAGCAGTCTTCTTTTCGTTTATCAACTGGTTAGGAAAGGGGACAGAAGGAACATAAGGACAGTTAGGGATTGCCCCTTTTCAGAAGAAACATTTTTGGTTTCCTCAAACAAGTCATCTTTAGTTTCAGAAGAATCTTTAGGTTCATCAGAAGAACCTGGAATAAGAGGTACACTTATGTCCTCAACAGAAGGAGATTTAACAGGAGTAATAAATGGGAAAGATTTCAGAACACTCTGTTGGTACTCTCTACCACTCCTAAGGGTATAAACAACATTACATTGGTTGGAGGGCCTTTGTTGGGTTTGACCTTGTACTACATTCAATGATGTATTAGGAGGTGCTTGTGAAGTAACTGGCAGATGATGCCTAGGGTTAGGCTCTGGTTGACTAGGTAAAGTTCCCTTCTCCCTCTCACGTAAAATTGAAACAACTTGGGTGAGTTCTCTCGTAAGATTTTGATGGCTTGTCATAAGGAGGGTCATATTCTTTTCTAAATCACTTACTCTACTTGCCTCTCTAGTGTTGGTAAACCTAGGGGTTTGCTGATAAGATGATAGGAGAGGTGGCCTAGGAAGACTAGCCTGAGGTCCTACATTTGGCTTAGGAAAAATATTTAAAACAAAAGATTGTTGTGCAAAGGGAGGCCTTTGGGGTCCAGGTTGACCTTGATTATGGAAATTGGAAGGCCCTGCTTGGTTACCCTGGTTCCAAGAGAAATTTGGGTTATTTCTCCACCCTGGATTGTAAGTGTTAGTATATGAATTATTCTGATATAAGGTATTAACACTTTTGTGGAAAATGCCCCCAAAGGTGTTGGGACATTCTTCCATAACATGTCCAGGGGACTGGCACCAATTGCACATCTTAACCATATTAACTGATGATGGCTTTCTAGGAACAATAGCCTTAATCATTTTGATAAGGCTATCTAAGTGGGCTTCCTTGGCTACTAACCCATCCAAAAAATAGCATTTACCTCCTATGGCTTTTTCACTTTCTTGGGTTGATTCCCACTCACGGGTTTTGTCAGCTAAGTTAAGTAAGAATTCCTATGTCTTTCCTTCATCTGTAAAGGATGTGAATCTCCCAAGGCATATAGACTCTATCATTTGTTTAGTTAGGTAATCAATACCCTCATAAATTATTTGACATAAATGGCATAAGTCTAGGCCATAATGAAGGCATTCTTGGAGTAGATCCTTGAATCTCTCCATAAGTTTGGAAAAGGACTCACTAGGCTTTTGCCTAAACTGAAGGATATCACTTCTAAGCTTATTGGTCTTGTGAGTTGGGAAAAACTTCTTAAGGAAGATAACTGTGAATTATTCCCATGAGGTTATGGAATTTGTGGGTAACCCATACAACCACTTCTTAGTTTGGTCTTTCAATGCAAACGTGATGAACCTAAGCTTAACAGCATCATCAAAAAGCTATTGGCCTTTAATTAGAACATATACCTCTTCAAATTCCCTAAGGAATAGGTGTGAATCCTCAGAGGTCAACCCATGGAAGTGGGGCAACATAGTGATGTATTGAGATTTGAGCTCAAAATTATTGCCCTGGGCTTGTGGTAGAATTATACAGGAAGGTTGGGCTATTCTAGCAGGGTAGAACCTATCTTTCAGAGATTTAGGTGGAGGGTTTTGTTGTTGGTCTCCCATATTGAAAGGTTTTAAAGAGAGCAAACATATAGGGTCACTACTTGTTGGATCTCTTCTTTCTAACCGATTCTTAGCATTACGTATCCACCTAACACTCATGCAACAGAAAACTACCCACAACTAGAGTAAGACAAGCACAAAAGAATGGAAAGAAAAACTTTTTTTTATTTTTGTTTGGGCTTTTTGGGAGCTTACCAACAGGGATCCAGGGATGCTCAGGTCAATTCCTGAGGTGTTGCTATAGGGTGAAACCTGTCTTTATCATACTGTGAGGCTTGGAGACCTCTACCGATACAACTATTATTGCAAGTTGTTCTTCTCAGGAATTCAATAAAACAAAAACAAAAACAAAACAAAGTACTCCGATTTACCAAAAGAAAGTGAAAAAAAACATGGAACTGTCTCCCTGGCAATGGTACCAAAAACTTGTTTGAAATTTAAAAGTAACTATAAGCGTACGGATCAATACCGCTAACGGGTCGAACATAAGGAGAGCAGCCACTTTCTTTTAAGCTTCTTTTAGTAATGCGAAAGTGTAACGATTGATATTGGTGATCTACTTCTAACTACCGTCCTAAAACACATACATCTAAAAGCGTCCTAAACAACGCATCTAGGAATTTAAATACTTCAAACCACGTAAATAAAAAGTAAATAACTGAAAGTAAAAGTGTTGAAATGAAATAAATAAAATAAAAAGGGGACGAAAGCTAGAGAGAGGCACACAAGTAGATTTCTGTACCTAGCCCGAGGGATGCACCATAAACAAAATGAGCTTCCCTACTTGACCAGAGAGTACTCTTACAAGGGTTGTTCTACTTGGCTTAGGGGGAAGGGATGCAATATAAATAACCAAAGTAAAATGATGGTTCCATAGCCAAAGAGGGACAAAGCCAACACATGCATCTAGCCAAGGACCTTGGGGGAAAGGGCAAACAATAAAGTAAAGACTAAAATTAAAAACCTAAGCTAAGAAGGAAAGGGTAGTCAACAGAGGGAATGAGAGGGGGAAGAGAAGACTTATGAGAAGCCTACCAACTTTAACCTCAATACTTGAACTTGAAAACTTGATTGAGATTTGAAATACTACTAGTACTAAAAACCAGATCTGGAATAAACCAAATCTGAAATTGCTAGTACTAGAGAAAACAAATCTGAAAGAGAAACTTGAACTTGATCAGAGACGCTTCCAAGCTTGGATCTTGTTGCCTAGATCTAAATCTTGAACTAGAGAATTAAAATTACAATAACATAAACCATAACCATGAAAGAAAACTTGCATATTTATTAATTAAAACTCCATTACAAAAGTGTTTAACCAAAAAGTAAGAAGAACTAAAAGAGACTAAACCTAGAGAAGAGAACTAGAGAAAGAGATAAAACCCTAAAACTGAATTGCGCCTAAGAAGAGAGAAAAAGAGAGCTAAAAAATAATAACTAGCCATCCTCTCCCCTTGAATTTTTTATTTATTTATAGAGAAATAGGGAGAGAGACTAACGATTAGGGATTGGGGGGCCCACAATTGTAGGGTGCAGGAGAGAGAAGAGAGAGAATCGTAGGAGAGGAGATCTCCCACGATTTTGGTTTCCTCTTTTTTTTTTCTCTCTTAAACTTGCACACAACATCTTCTCTTGGAGGATTTGGACATCTTTGTTGATGATGTAGAGGAGAGACCCCCTTGCCCGACCTCTATTCCTTGCTTGAATAGATTGTGATGTGTAGGAGAGAGAAAATCTTTCAAAAAATTTCTCCAAAAAAAATTCCAACTAAAGAGGTTTAAACTTGAGACCTAATAAGCAAGGGATTTTGCACACCACAACTCACCAATTACGCTAGGTAGTTGTTGATACTAAAAACAAAACTACAATCACTTAAGGGTGTGGCCCATCGATCCTTGTTGGCATTTGGAATATTTCTTGTACACCTGGGACAATTGCAAATGAGTTGGTTCTGCATCTTGGTTCAGTTCTGATCCATTATTCTTTGTCTAACCCGAAAAGAATAATCACTTGTACAGGTGACAAAATGGATGTATACTTTTAATGCAACATATCCATCTTGCTCAAAATTTTGTCCTCTTCATAATCATGAAAAGAAATAGGACCTCTTTACGTATAAAATTAGAGATACGATGCCCAATAATCCTTAAGGCCTTTAAAATTCAAAATCTGCAAGAAGAGAGTAAAACCCAAGGTAGCTCCATTCTAAATATGTAAAATACATGCTTTACTACCTAAGATTTCACAGATAAATGTGCTTATCAGCACCTATAATGTCTTCTATGTGTCCATGCTGAGGAAGTTCATACCCGACCCAACTCATGTTTTGACTTACATACCCCGTGATTTGGATGAGGATTATGCCTACATAGAGTTCTTGGAGAAGATTGTTGACCGGAAGGACCACATCCTTCGCAATCGTACTGTTTCCTTCATCAAAGTGAAATGGATGAACCACCTGGAGCAAGAAGCCTCTTGGGAGTAAGAAGATGAAATGAATAAATTATACCCTGGATTATTTGACTTACCAGGTATGTCACACCCCGTTCACACAGAACCAGACTGATGACCTGGTTAACATCTGTAAACCCAAAACCTGTCAGGATCATTTGATACAGTAACCACTACACAACACACACATAACTAAAGAGAGCAATCTCTATATTTCAGTGGAAGTCTTATATGTACATACCTATAAATACCCCAATACTGTTGATACCCAAATTGTATTACATAATATGTTTACATGTGGGCCTGTAGGCGTGATATATACACAAGAAATACAATTTAAACATCCAGAGCACAAAATGAGTAACATCACAAAAGAATCAAAAAGAATCCCAGGCTAGTATTCAATGTTGTTGTCCCACAACACAACTCTCGAATAGGTACTCGACCCCGTGCCCAAGATCTTCTGAGACTCACAAGTCTTCAATTGAAAACTCCACAATGGGTCCTGACTCTTGTTCCTCAGCCAGGTAACCTGCAAGATCATCTAAAAATGGTGTGCACGTGGGATGAGCTCACTAGCCCAGTAAGTGAAAAGAAAGACTAAGCAAGCATTCACAATACAAATGAATCTATATGCATGCAAGTTCATTTTATTATCCTAATCCACCTAGATGACAATTTAAGTCATAAGACATGTGCTACTCACAATCACAGTGCGCTTATGCCCCAGGTACAAGCCACGAACCCCATCCCGTGATACTCCCATAGGGTTGTCGAAAAAGGCCAGCCTACCAGAAAGTAAAATGGGCCTTGCCCTGCATTAAAGTAAAATGGGTATTTCCCTACATTAAAGTAAAATGGGCATTGCCCTACATTAAATTAAAAGCAGTATGATTGCCCCTCTTGTTATATCACCAAAGTTGTCGACCGTCCTAGTGATTGGGCGAGCATACTTCTAACCGCCACCATTGGTACACAAACTCGGGCTTCCCCCCAGTGATATACCCAACACCTAAACCCTATTGGGAAGGATCATAGCACAGGGATATATCATTCCTAACTGTATGCTCCTATATGAGACAATACAACTACATAGTGCCACCACGTCCCATTCCACGGGCCACCAATGCATTTGTTTCCACGCCGACTACCACATCTAGTCTAGCAATGCATCATATTCAATAATTTAAAGTCATCCATCTCATAACTCAAAGCAAGAATAAGCATTTAACAATTGAAGATATCAGCATACGAAGTCATAAATGAATTTCATAATGCACATGACAACGCATGCAAATGGCATTCGTAAATGACTAGGCTACGCACAATAATGAAATGATGACATGACTAGTCTATAACAATAATGGAATGATACAAAAATAATCCAAAAATAATTCAATGTCCTCTTCCCACTTACCTAATTGTGTACAATGATCACCTTTGCTACAAGGAAGATCCGGCATGCGATGACGTGAGTTTTTAGTACAACCTATCATAAAAGAGGTCAAGTTCAATATAACTCCATTTTATGTTCATAACCAATGGGGTACGATGATCCCAATGCATTTAGATTCACCATAGAAGGCTACCCAAAAAATTTGGGCTCATCTGAAACTCAAAAATTCAGATTGGTGGGTCAACTGACAGGCGAGGTACCTGCTGGTCCTTGCCCGCCGCTCAACTCAAGGGCCCTATAAGGACCAATAGGAGAGGAGCGACGGGTCAGGTGCCCACCAGTCCTTGCTCGTTGCTCGACCCAGGGGCACTTCCTAGATCGATGGGTCAGGAGTAGTGGGCCAGGTGCCCACCGGTCTTACTTACCTATCGAGCCAATAGCCTATCCAGGATAGGCAAGCTCCGGATTGGTGGGTCCGCCCATTTCAAGGCACCCACCACTCAGAACCGAGATTTTGCTATTCACTCTCATTCTTCATCCCACCTTGGGAAAATCACCATGGGTTGATTCAACCACATTTTCCAAAAATCTAAGGTCCTATATCATGATTCCAACATAGATCTAGGATCGATTCAAAGTTCTAAGCATGGGTTTTACCTTTTTGCTCAAGAACACTTTAAAAACCTCAAATCTTCCCTCTAGCTCAAGAGATCAACAAATGCTTCTCAAATCTTACAATTTCTTCTTCTAAAACCTTCATAAACAACATGTAGGTCCTTTATTAAACCTTAGATTTACATTCTCAAGAGGGATTAACAAGATCTAAAGGATTCCTACCCAAATCATAGGATTTCACTTAGGGGTTTCATGAGGGCTTAAGAAATACAGTCTTTACTCAAACCAAATCATAGATTTCGAGATGAGGGTCACTAATCCGGTGTCAGATTCAAAGGATCTGACCCCGATGATGAGCAACGATCATCTTCTTCCCCATTTCTTCCTTCTTTCCTTCTCTCTCCTTCGTTTCTCTCTCTTCTTTACTTTTCTCACCCACCTTGTAAAACAATAAATGAGGGTGAAAAAAAGTAATAAATGCTATTAATACTTGGGTCAAAATATCTAATAACCAGAGTGGTAGGTCACACTGGTGGGTCTAACCCACCTATGACCATCCACCAGTTGGCCAAAACTTAGCCAAAACATTGGGATTTTCGATGGGGCTCGAACCCGACACGTATTTCACTCTCGATAATTGATTAACATGCGTACTTGGCATAATATATGGTTATGTACCTTTATTATGCATACATGGCCTGGTGATTATGTGCAAGTGCATGGCTTGGGCACACAGACTTCACTAGGCACCGCCTCCAACTCATCTAGCCAACCAAAGTTTAAAGTCCCCCTTGCCATCATGTTCCATAAGGTACTCACCTCAGGTCGCTCGGGTCTAGGTCCTGGAAGACCAAATTGAACCAACTAAGGAAATTAGACCAGGTTTAGTAAGTAGGGTATCACATTTACCCCCCTTTTTGAAAATTTTGTCTTTGAAATTGTAGTACCTTGTTGTCCATAAAGATAAGGATACTTGGCTTGGATGTCATCTTCTTTCTCCCAGGATGCTTCTTAAAGCGAATGGTTGGCCCATTGAACCTTCACAAAAGCGATAGAACGATTGCGAAGAGTCTTTACTTTTCAGTCTAGGATTTCAGAAGGCTATTCTTAGTGGGTCATGTCAGCCTCTAAATATTCAAGTTCTATGTGCAACACATGTGATGGATCTTGAATGTACCGCTTCAGCATAGACACATGGAATACATTGTGAACATTGTTGAAGGAAGGCGGAAGAGCCAACATGTATACTACAGAGCCGACTCGATCCAAGATTTCAAATGGGCCAATATACCTCAGACTTAGCTTGCCCTTCTTGTGGAATCTAGACAACTCTTTGGTAGGAGATATTTTGAAAACACCTTTTGCCCTTCTTGGAATTTAATGTCTTTCCTGCAATTGTCTGCATAAATCTTCTGGCGTGATTAAGCTACCTTAATCCTTTCCTGAATGACGTCAACCTTGTCACACATCATTTGTATGATCTCCAGTCCTAGCATCCAATGCTCACTTACTTCATCCCAATATAGGGGTGTTCGGCACTTCCTACCATACAATGCCTCATATGGAGCCGTCCCAATTGTGGCTTGATAGCTATTGTTATAGGAAAACTCCATAAGAAGTATGTAGTCTTCCCAACTGCCCACTCATTTCCATTGCATATGTTCTGAGCATGTCTTCTAGTATTTGTATGCTTCCTTTAGATTTCCCATTGGTCTATAGATGGAAAGCTTGCTGGAGACTCTTCCAATACTCAGATTCACTTGTGTCCCCAAGGCTTGCTGGAGACTCTTCCAGAATCTAAATGTGAATCTTGGGTCTCTATCTGACACAATGCTTACCGATACTCCATGTAAATGGACTATGTTGTCCAAATAAAGTTGGGCTAACTTGTCCATAAAGTAATTGGTCTTGATCGGGATAAAATAAGCAACCTTGGTAAGCCTATCAACTACCACCCAAATTCCATCCATTCCCTTGGGTGTACGGGGTAGCCTGGAGGCAAAGTCCATGGTGATCCTGTCCCACTTCCACTCCGGTACAGGGAGCGGCTACAGAGTACCAAATGGTTGATGCCTTTCTACCTTGACCTTCTGATATATGAGACATTGTGCTTTATACAAGGCTATAGTAGTCTTCATTGCTGGCCACCAATAGCTTTGTTTAAGGTCTTTGTACATCTTCGTACTTCCAGGATAGAGTGAATATTCAGAACTATGTGCCTCCTTCACAATCTTGTCCTGTATTTCCATGTCATCGGGCACATACAACCTATCTCGATGGCCATTGTGAAGTCAGGGTCATTCATTGTTTGTTCCTAAATTTTCAGCCTGATCCTTTGTAGCTCAGGATCCAAAGATTGTTTCGCTATCACATTCTGTGTTATGGATGGATGTACCTGTAAGGCTATCAGGGATATGGTCAACTACTTAACATCATCTGGCTGATGTTCTAGCTCCAAGGTTGCCCCTTCTTATATAAGAATTTCATCTATCAGCACTGCCTCTTATATCAATTGTGGACTAATAGCTAAGTACGAAAGCGAGACCGTCTGAGCCTTCCGACTTAGAGCGTTAGCCACCACATTAGCTTGACCCTGGTGATACTGAATATCACAATCATAGTCCTTCATAAGCTCAAGCCATCTTCTCTATCTCATATTTAAATCTTGTTGGGTGAAGAAGTACTTAAGGCTTTTGTGATCACTATAGATCTCGTAATTTTCCCCATACAGATAATGACACCAGATCTTCAAGGAAAAAATGATTGCTGTCAGTTTTAAATCATGAGTGGGGTAGTTCTTCTCATACTCCTTGAGTTCCCTGGATGCATATGCTACCACCTTGCCGTGTTACATGAGAACACAACCCAACCTTATCTTGGATACATCAGTATAAAGTGTCATCCCACATGTACCATTTGGAATGGTCAATACAGGAGCTGACACTAGCCGTTTTTTCAACTCTTGGAAACTATTTTCACACTCTTTTGACCATTCAAACTTTACACCATTCCTGGTCAACTTAGTCATTGGTGCCAAAATTCGAGAAAAAATTTCAATGAAGCGTCGGTAGTAGCTTGCTAAGCCCAATAAGCTTTTAAAATCTGTTACATTCTTGGGTGCCTCCCACTCTACTACAACCTTTACTTTGTCTAGGTTCACTTCGATCTCATTCTCAAACAACTCGTGTTCTAGGAATCCTACTTGCTTGAGCCAAAATTAATTTTTAGTGAATTTGGCATATAACTGTTTTTCTCTTAATCTTTGTAACACCATCCTCAAGTGTCTTGCATGTTCTTCTTCCGATTTCAAGTAAATCAAGATGTCATCAATGAACATAATGGCTCACTTATCAAGGACATCATGAAATACCCAGTTCATTAGATCCATGAAAGCAGCCGGTGCATTGGTTAGTCCAAAACATAGCACTAGGAATTCATAATAACCATATCGGGTTCTAAAAGCTATCTTCGATATGTCACTGCTCTTAATCTTAAGCTGGTAGTAACCCGACCAAAGATCAATCTTTAAAAACACCTAAGCACTTTGTAGTTGATCAAATAGATCATCAATGCACCGCAATGGATACCGGTTCTTAATGGTCAACTTGTTCAATTCTCGGTAATCGATGCACATACGCAAACTACCATCCTTTTTCTTAACAAATAAGACTGGTGCACCCTAAGGTGAGACACTTGAGCATATAAAAAAAATCTTACAACTATGTCTGTAGCTCCTTTAACTCGGCTAGTGCCATTCTATACAGAGCCTTAAACACTGAGATAGCTTCAGGAATTAGATCAATAGCAAACTCCAGCTCTCTATCAGGTGATAACTGGGTTAGATCATCTAGGAAGACATCAGGGAATTCCCTGACTACCACCAATTCCTCTAGTGGAGTAACCTTTGCATCCACATCTAGTACCGATGCAAGGTAGCCCTGACATCCATCTTCTAATAACTTCACCGCATGTAAGGCAGAGATAATAGTCTTTCTAGGTCACTTTGCCCTTTTAGCTTGATACACAAGCTCTACTCCTTCATCATCCTTCATCTTAACTTGTTTCTCGGCACACATCACATTTGGTCGATGGGCCGACAACTAATCCATGCCCAGAATGACGTCAAAATTTTACATGTTGAATTTGATAAGTTGGGCATCCAGCTTCTCTCCCATAATCTCAATTAACACGGCCCACACACTTCTTTCAACTGTTCCACCGTGCCTATAGGTGTGCTAACCACTAACTTGCATTCTAAGGTCTTAGATGGCACATCAAGCCTCCTAGAAAATCTCTTAGACACAAAGGAATGCGAAGCCCTAGAATCGAATAAGACATATGCAGGTATACCAGATACAAATAAGACACCTAGCATTGCATTGCATATAAGTATAACAGGTTACTCAAAATTTATCACAAAACCTTTTAATTTAAAGTGTACCTGCTACTACTTTAGTACTAGCTTCAACCTCCTCAGCCATTAAGGCATACATCCTTCCCTGAGGCTGGTTTTCTGAGTCAATGCAGGTTTATGCACAGGGGACCGATTTGGCAATGCCGCCGCTAGGTACCGGTAATCTTTGGCGAAGTTCCCGTACGAATGATAATTATAGCATCAGTTCAATGATGCTTGAATCGAACCGGTAGCTCTCTGTACTGATTCTGGTACAATCAGAGGATGAGGGGGTCTCAGAGCCATAGGAACCACACTAGTGTTTGGGTGGAAAGATGTAGTGCCTGGTCCACTAGCTGGTCAAGAAGGATAACCGATGGCCTGTAAAGCTGTCGGTAAGAGGGGCCATAAGAGTATGACCCACGAAAGTTCTTTCTCGGGCTACCCAAGTTAGCATATGGGTTTGCCCTCTTCCATAGTCCCAATGTAAGGGATGGTTCACCCCTCTGCTTGTCTTCCATTGTCTTGGATTTTTACACAATCTGTGTATAATCAGTTAAGTCCAACACCTCCAGCACTGTACCAATAGATGTTTTCAGCCTCTTTAAGGATTTCTGGGTTTTTTCCTCAGCTGACTTCATATGGCAAGGAGCAAAATAGAATAAGCTTTCAAACTATTGCTAATAATCTAGAACAGTCTTGCTTCCTTGAGTTAGTGCCATAAACTCTGCCTCTTTGTGGTTTCTGAAGCTCTTTGGATAGTAATTTGATAGGAAAAATTCCTTGAATTGCTCCCATATAGGCTCCAGGTGAGTTGCCATCAATATAGGCTTTTGGAATCTTTCCACAAAGAATTAGCTTCATTTCTAAGTTGCAACCCTGCACAGATAAGCTTCTGTGCCTCTATGCACTATACAATATCAAATACTTTCTCCAACTCTTAGATCCATCAATTTGGCTCCAATGGGTCATTACCCACCTTGGTGAAGATGGGTGGCATGTACTTCTTAAAAGACTCCACCACTTTTGTTGTAGTGGTAGATGGTGGGTGATAAGGTGGATAAACTGGATAGTATGGATAGGTTGGAAGCATCATGAATCGAGGAGTGCCATATGGTGGAATCAGAGGGATACCTCCTGGTTTTTCTTGAGGTGTAACCCCAGTCGGTGTTCCTCTAAGTTATACTCCAACACCTAACCCCACAGGAGGGTCCTGTGGAGTAACCACCCTAGGTGGTTGGCCCTGTGGAGCAGGGTTCAAGTACCATTGCATAGCAGTCATAAAAGTTTGTTGCTGCTGAAGCAACTGCTACTGAAAGGCCCTTTGCAACTATTGTATAAGTGTTGCAACATCACCAAGAGTGATGACATGTGGGGGACCCAAAATTTTTTCCGCAGGTGGGTTACCCTGAACTTCCTTCGGATCATGATCCACTTGTGGCAGTGGAGGTGAGGATTGCCCCCTAGGTCGAGGTCCATGGGAAATTGGTGGTCGACCAATAGGGCAGGGGCCATGAGAGGTACCACAGGCACAACCATCGGATCTGGAGCGTACCATAATGACCTGCACCTGATTTATACCAAAATGTAACATTGATTAAGTGCCATAGTATATATGTATAAGCTCATAATCAATTGCACTTCACATCATAGGTTACAATGATGCACCACACCACATGATCAAACGCGCCTGCAATTATTTATCAAAGCATAAGTTGGTCACACAACGATACCTAACTACATGGCCAAACACCCCTATTGGTACCCAAATGCGGCCCACTAGTCACGAAATATGTAAAATTCCAAACTCAAACCATTCTAGGCCTTGGTACCCAAACTGGCGGGTAATACCAACGAGCAAGGTCAAGCTGGGGGCCCATCGGTTGGTGGCCCACCGATCGCGACCGAGCAACTTAAAAGAGGTTTTAATATTATTTTTCCCACTCTTTTCTTTGCTCTCTCCAAACTCCAAGTTGGGGTGATTTGGGGGACCTATCCAACGTTTCAACTCACGATCTCACCCACGAAATCGGTGTTCAACTCTTCTTCATCTCCCCAAGTTCTCAACTAAGTTCCTTTTCTCCATTTTCTCTTTAAGAATCATGTTTTTCGGTGTTCTTTCCTTTTAGAAACTTAGAATCTCATCATATACTTCATTTCTTCCATGGAATGTTTACTTCTTGACAATGTGATGATCCATTTATGCTTTCCTTGGTTTGTTGGCCTTGATTGATCAATTTATAGAGAGAAATCACGAATTTTTTTTTTTTGCCCTAATTTCTCTATTTGAGGGTTTTCATCTCATCTTTCTTCTTTAATGCAAATAGATGGTTCAAATGTTATCATTCACTCTCAATGCACACACACATTAGTAGAGAAATCATTTCCATTCGTGTGTGCATAGGTTTCCTTTTTTTTTATCATGAATTTACTCCTTTATGGTCAAATCCTTTGAACATTTGAGGGTTTTCCTCATTTCCTTTCCTTCCCTTATGAATGATGGTTACAACTATGTCCGCCTCTATCAATTTGTAGTACACTTGTCTTAGAATAATTCTTTTGCAAGAATACATCAATTTTCCACTATGATTGACTCAAATTTTCTCATATAAAATCCACTATTTTTTTTCCAAATTATTGTTTTGGGATCTCCATCCATTTTTCTTCAATATCAATGAAACTATTTGTCACCATTGTGCTCTTTGCTTCCTTTAAATTTTGCCAATTAGCATCATTGCATTTTGCTATTGGCAATCGCATTTTGAAGTTTTATCGTTTATGTCACCTTTCTTAGGGTTCATCTCACCCCCCCCCTTTTTATAATATTGCTCATCACATTCTTATCATACTCCTTTGTTATTTATACTTACACATTTCCTTGGTGCTTTCAGGATGTCTTCTAGGAAGGGTAAAGAGGCTGCCTTTTCTTCCGAAAGGAGGAAGACCACCACCTCTAGGGGAAGAAATGTAGTCTCAGGTTCCTCTTCATCGTGGGTCCAACCCGCAAGGGAGCCTTTTGTCGATCCCACAGACTTTCACGAGGGGTTCTTCCATAGCCTCGAAGCGGATGTGGCATGGCCGGTCTTCTCCAGAAAATCAGTTATGATGGAGAAGACAGTGGTGATAGAGGATTTTGTAGCTTTTCAGTTGATGAAGAAATTCACAACCCTAGGTTGGCAACCCATGCTCCACCCCGACAGTCCATGCTATAAGGCCCTCGTCCGATACTTTTATTGTAATTTGGAAGTCTCCTATGAGAATACGGAGTACTCCCTCACCAGCCTGATGAAGGGAGTAAACATCATCCTGGATGTGGATCTATTAGCATGAATCTTGGATATCTCAACTGAGGGTACTCATTTCTACAATCCCCCAAGGATAAAGGTTATGGGCCCGAACTTGAGCCCAGAGATGCAAGAGCATATCTATAGGACCATTTGTGGTTGGAAGGAGCATCCATCATCTGAGATAGCTTATACCGCCGATGCTCAAGTGTTTGCATCCTTGGCCCAATTTAACCTACTCCCCAGAGTGGGTCATAGGAACCAAGTGATCTTTATGACTGCCTACATTTCCTTCTGCATTTATGTGGCCTTGGATGAGGGTGCTTCCTGACTCTGCCTCCCCTATGTCATGATGAAGACCATGTAGTACCACACCTCTTGTTACACCTGTGCCCTAATCTGGTCTAATTTGAACTGTTGTGATAGGCCTCGGATCAGAGATCGAAAGTACGATCGGGTTTTGGCTCGTGGGTACGCATTGCTGAAGGGGTAGGGATGACCCCATATATTCATTCATTACATGCCTATCTAACTGGAGGGGATTCATACCTTCTGATTCTAGACGGTAAGTGACCCAACTCCCTGCACTTGAATTTTGACATGCATCAAAAAATTATTGAAAGGCCTTGTCAAAGGGCAACCACCCATGTGAGACCAACTATGGGATAGCAAGCTATCTTGACCATCAAAAACAAACCATCGAAAGTAGCCTGGGCCTGGATCTGGTGCCTTTTTTTGGTGGGTTGACAGGCTGCTATCGGGGTTTCGATGCCTATGGTTCCTACCACTCACATCATAAATGGTTTCGAATGATCCCAAATCATCCTCCACACCTTCCTCATGATGTGAGAACTTTACGGACCTAAATAGTCGGGTCCTAATGCCCCGAAATTCATTTTAACCCGATTGGTCCAAAAGGGGTCCAACCTAAACAGACCCTAAGGTCCACTTAAGTTATAAGTTTGGAAATGAGGTTTTATTTCCTCATTTCCCTTGTGCTCAACATAGGAGATGAGAGAAAGAGGAGAGGAAGGAAGAAGAAGAGGAAGAAGGAGAAGGTTGGAGGCCTACCTTGGTGTCGGCTGTCGCCTTATTGCCAGAATCGTTGCCGGAGGTAAGTACAATTTCCCATACCACTCTCTCTCTTTAATTCAAGCTAAAAAAAGCTATCTTAGAGTACAAACCATGTTAAGGTCGTAGAATTCGTGTTTTAGCCTCCCGATGTTGTTGCCAAGCTCGAACCAAGCCTGGTGAGCTCCGGTAACATGTATTGCCAAAACACCAACTAGGATTTTAATCGTTCGATCGACGTATCTCCCAAATGGCTCGATGGAATTAGAATTTTCTTGGCTTAGAATGATGCTAGGAACATTTCCTACAAATTCCATGGAACAAATCCCATCGATCGGGACCGATCCAGAAAGCCCCAAAATGGGTGGACTGCCCTGAACTACCACAAGAAACAGCCCATCAGATCCACTGGGTCTATTTTTGGTGGCATATTTTCGGTGCAGTTATGAGCCTTACATGCTCTCTGACTTCTCCACCTAAAACAGGACTGATATTTCTGATGGAAATGCCATGTTTCTAATGGGTGTTTTCGGTGATAGTACGGTCACTTAGGAACAGTGTCTGTACCCTTTGGGGGTGACCTGTGTGGGTCCCTCCTAATGTTTCTGACACATACTGATGTATAATTTCCCTGTGTCTAGGATAGTGACGTGCACGTGCATCGAAGTCAAAATTGAATTGATTAATCGGTGGTCATACTTGAACCCGAACACACTCGATCGTAAAACATGTGAGGGATGGTTGTTTTATTTTGGATTGTTTAATTATTATAGAATTGTTCACATGTATAGATTTAATATACTTAATTATATTGCTCACATGATGATGGTGATTATCATATGTTACATTCTTATGGATTTTATAGCTCTTAAGCTCAAAATTTGACACAACAAGAAGAACTAGTCTGTGGTGTTTATTGCTCGAATTATCTACAGCAAGGATTTCTCTCTTTAACCTTTTATTATTACTTCATTGGTTTTCTATTTATCTAAATCTACTTGTATTTGATCTAATTTTTTTTATGTGATTTCTACCAGTAACTTCTAACCAGGATCATAATTTTTGTTTATTTTCCAAAAAAGAAAAAGGAGAAAATTTTTCAAACTTTTGAGTATCTTATACTTAGAGGTATGTTGTTGCAAACTTGCAATTGCAATGTAATTACAAATGTCGATTATATTTCCTCCTTTACTTTTCATTAGTGATGAATGAGTGGCATCGGAATGCAATTTCAATTGATTTGGAGAACAATAGGTCTTTGTAATTTGAATGATTTACCTTCATTAAATTGTGTGATGAATGCAAAATGTTTATTAGCTAGATTATGTTTATGATCATAGGACTTGTGCATGGGTTACAAATTGATATGTAAACTGAGAATAGGTATCATAAATTAATGATATGCTATGAACAAATTGGTAGTATAGAAATATAAAGAAGTAAGAAAACTGAATTCAGATATAGGAACTACGAAGAAAAGTGAAATTCAGAATAAGGAACAGATTATGGAATATGGATATCAAAACTGATAACTACAAGATATGAGACCCAACATCTAGGATATTATTTTAAGTGATCTGTAGGGTCTCACCCATCAGTTAAGCACAGAAAACAGAGGAATCATATGTAAGCATTTGGAATAGGTAATCTACCAAGACATTGGAATATGTATCCTTGGTCTGAATTATTTTTTTCCTAATTATAGTATGTTATAATGTTTAGCTATAATGTCTGGAAGTAGTATTCCTGCCGTTAAGTGGTTAGAACTTGAGACCAATGCTTTCATTGATGCAATGAAAGAAGCCATAAAAAATGGCCACAAATCCAGAAATTCGTTTAACAAAACTAGATGGGTGGATATCAAGAAGCAATTTGAAAAGGATTTAGGTCGTGAGGTTGGGAGAGAACAGTTACGCAACAAGATGAACAAGTTGAAAGCAGAGTACCAATAATTCAAGAAACTCCTTGACACAAATGGATTTGGGTGGAACTCAATGACAAAATTAGTGACAGTTGATGATGAGTCCATATGGCATAGGGAAATACATGTACAACCGAGCATTGGAGTGACCTTGAATTATTTCAAAATTAGATAATTTTTAGTACTACATCTGATATATATGATGATTGATCATGCAGGCAAATCCAGATTGGAAAAACTTCTAGAGGTATGGACTAAGCTACTGGCCAAATTTGAGCATGATATTTGGGGATGCCTATGCGAGAGGAAAACTTTGGGGTTGACAATGCTCAAGATTTAGATGAACTTGAAGCTGATAATGCCATTGATCTTGATAGCCCTAGTACCCCAGTTCATTTAGGCGCGGGTAGCTCTACCTAGCAAGTCACCCAATCGAGCAACACCACAAAGTGAAATCTTGATAGGACACCCACTGGACGAAGGAAAAAGAGCACTTCCATTAAGGATGACCCCCACATCATGGGAAGTATTTAACCATCAAAGTTGATAAAGCATCTAGTACTTTTGTTACATCTCCTATTCGTGGTTCAAGTACATCTCGTCCTCCAGATATTAGTGTGAGTGCATGTCAGGCTGTATTATCCTCCATACCGGCTATGTCAAAGGAGTTGCACTTGAAGGCTACCAAACTTATGTGTGCTGATCCAAGTTGGAGGGAGTTATTTGTCTCTGCAGATCCTGAAAAGAGGAGTTGGCTTTTAGATGCGTTGGATTAGTTGAGGGGAATAGGGCCTTTGTTTGGAAATATTCTGACTATTTTGATTGTTATGTTGTTATTTCTTGTTTGGATGATTTGGGATTTAGAAGGACAATACTATGGATGCAAGTGGTTTTTTTATTTTTATTTTTATTTTGTCCGTACTCTTAGACATGGATTTTTATTAAAAAAAAATTGTTTGTTATGTTGTGTTGTTATTTGTTTGAAATTGATAAGTAGTTGTCAATTTATTGCAGTTATGTCAAATGCATTAGGTGACACTTCAAGTGATGAAGAAGATATAATCATTCAGTTAAGAATGGAACTGTTAAGTGGATCCGTATATACTTGGGAACCACGTAGAGATAGTGTATTTCTAGGGGCTGTCATAATGCATGAGATATTGAATGGGCATGCCAATAGATGCTATGAAGAGTTTAGGATGGAGCGTCATGTCTTCCTCAATCTAAGTGATTATGTTAGACATAGGGGGTGGTTGAAAGACACAACCAACATCCGAGTGGATGAATAGCTTGGAATGTTCCTATGGATTGTTGGGAAGGGTTCAAATAATAGGGACACCCAAAATCATTTCAACCACTCAGGGGAAACAATTAGTCAGACATTCAATGTTGTTCTTGAGTGTATATGTAATAACATATATTATTTTCTGTTTGTAGGAAAGTATTATGTCGTCAACTCTAGGTATGCTAGCCAATTTTGATTTTTGACACCATTTAGGGGTGAGAGATACCATCTACTGAACTAGAAAGGGCCTAGAAGATTCCTAAGAACAGCAAAAGAGTTGTTCAATTATAGGCATTTATCACTTCGAAATTTCATTGAACGTACATTTGGGGTATTGAAGAACAAATTTAAAATTTTAAGGCTAATGCACCAGTTCCCAGTGAAATTTCAGGCATCAATAGTATTGGCATGTTGTGGGCTACACAACTATGTTAGAGAAGAGCATATTGATGATGCTGAATTCTTGGGGATGAGTGATGATGAAAAAGTTCCAGAAGATGAATTGAATCCCCCACATGAAGATTTCGTTGATCATTCTGCAGCACAATCAAGTCAGCGAAATAGGGCAAAAGATATGAATGCGACTAGGCTAAGAATTACAAATGCAATGATTAGACAGCAAAAGATGCCTGAATTAGTTGAAAACTGAAACCGATAACTATTTGGACAAAGCTGAAAACCTAAATTGATGTTTCAAGTTATGCTGTACTTTTTTATGTTACATTTATGTATGTGATACAAGGTGATAGATTATTATGAATGTCATATATTTGGATAATATATAACGTTTTTGATATTTAAATGACTATTATAGATGACTTCTTCTATGCCTCCACTCATAATAGAAAATTATGAAATTTGCGGGAAGAGTTGTGCTAAATATACAACCAAGTTGGGTAAAAATATTGGAAGAGAATTTTTCAAGTGTCAAGATTCATGTATTTTTTTCATGTGAGTGGACCAACTACATCTATGTAGATGTGGTAAAGGTCAATGCAAAGTATGAACTACGACGAAAGGTCCAAACAAGGGACAGTATTTTCTATGTTGCCCAAATTCAACTGGGGTAATTTATTTCAATGATTGATCTATACCTATAGATAATTTTGGATTTTTTTTAATTTGATATTAAATTTTAATGACCCTAATCACATCTATTATTTGATATAGGCTAATAACCGTGGATATGGTATGTTTGTATGGTTGAAAGATGAAAAATATATCTCTACCATACAACATACATTATATTTAGAAAGCTCAACATCAACAGCATCCACACCATTGTCTACTTCGAACGAGTACATGAAAGGATATCTGAAAGGGACACTTAAAAGATTAGAGGACCAAACAAATAAGATGAAAGACATCCTCAATACATTCAAGTCTTTAGACTTGGACAAAAAGTGAAAATTTGGGGAATTATGTAATGTAAAATTAGCTTGGACAAGGTATTGTTAATTATGTACTTTATTTGTCCTTTTGAAACCATTTTTTTTATTTGATATGTAATACTTGATTGTCCCAAAGGATTATTAATTTATAATAGCATTTTAATGTTATTTCTGTAATTATTGACTTCAAAAATAAAAATAAAAAAATAAAAACATTTCTAAAACAAGCATTACCAAACGGTTGAATTTTCATTTTCCTATTCTGAAACTGTTCTAGAAACAAATTCACTAAACAACCTAAATTCGTTTAAAAATGGTGTTTTGACACAAAAATTGAAATTTCCATTTTTGACATGAAACGGAATTTCTGGAACAAAAACGATACCAAATGGGCCCTAAGCTTGGGTTTTACCTCTTTACTCAAGAACACTTCAAACCTCAAATCTTCCCTCTAGCTCAAGAGATCAACAAATGCTTCTCAAATCTTGTAATTTCTTCCTCTAAAACCTTCATAAACAATATGTAGGTCCTTTATTAAGCTTTATATTCATATTATCAAGAGGGATTAACAAAATCTAAAGGATCCTTACCCAAATCATAGGATTTCACTTAGGGTTTCATGAGGGTTTAAGAAACACTCTTTACTCACCCCAAATCTTAGATCTCGAGATGAGGGTCATTAATCCAGTGTCGGATTCAAAGGATCTGACCCCGACGATGTGCAACGATCATCTTTTTCCCCATTTCTTCCTTCTTCTTCCCTTCTCTCTCCTTCGTTTCTCTCTCTTCTTTACTTTTCTCACCCACCTTGTAAAACAATAAATGAGGGTGAAGAAAAGTAATAAAAGCTATTCATACTTGGGTCAAAATATCTAATTATTAGAGTAGTAGGTCACACTGGTGGGTCTAACCCACCTAGGACCACTCACCAGTCGGCCAAAACATAGCCGAAACATTGGGATTTTCGATGGGGCTCGACCCCGAAATGTATTTCACTCTCGGTAATTGATTAACACACGTACTTGGCATAATATACGGCTATGTACTTTTATTATGCTTACATGGCCCGGTGATACATGCAAGTGCACCGGCTCGCTCATCTGGCCAACCCGAGTTTAGAGTCACCCTTGCTATTATGTTCCATAAGGTACTCGCCTCAACTCACTCAGGTTCAGGTTCTACAAGACCAAACCGAACCAATTGGGGAAATTAGATCGGGTTTAAAAAGTAAGGTATCATATGGTAAGTTCAATTTTGAGGATGAAATTCATGTAAGGTGGGGGGATATTACACCCATGCCCTAAATGGCTGAATTTGGACTTTTATGATAGATCTCGGATGGGAGATACGGAGTACCAATGGGTTTTGGTTCATTGCAGCTCATTGCAAGAAGGGAAGGGATGGCCCCACTTGCTCGTGCATCTCATGCCAGTCCAACTAGAGAGGATTCAAGCCTTCCAACCCCAAGCAGTAAGTGACCTAACACCCCGCACCAAAGTCCCAAAAAATACTAAAAATGCCAGAGAAACATGACCACACCTAGGGTAACCACTAGGGAAGGACCACGTGGGGACACCAGGCAGTCAAGGCACAGAATTGCCTTGACCACAAGAAACAGCTTGGACTGAATCCAGTGACATATTTCTGGTGGCTCTTTGGGCTGCTGATTGGGTTACAATGCCCATGGGCCACACCACTTGCATCATGAGCAGCTCTGGATGACCCCACACACTCTCCCACACCTTCCTCATGAATCATACTCCATATGAGTCTAAGGAGGTAGGCCCATGTGTCCTGAATTATGGAATAACCTACTTGGACCCGACAAGGAACAACCAAATAGACCCTAAGGACATGACTTACTATAAATTCAACTCTCACTTGTCTAAAACGTGAGAGAGGGAAAGAGGAGGAGAGAAAGGATGAGAAGGAAGGAGAAGAAGAAGGAGAAGAGTGGAGGAGCTTACCCTAGCTCCCGGCTTTGCAACTTCTTGTCGGAATCTTGCCGTAGGTCAGTGCCACCTTCCCCTACAACCTTCTTTCTTCATTTTAACCTAGTGTAGTTGAGCAAGGAGGTGAACCATGACCCTGGCACCTCTCGGAACTCATATGAGTGTCATTTCACTCCCCCGGTGTGATTACCGAGTTCAAACCAAGCCTGGTGAGCTTCGGCAACACTTGTGACCAAATGCCTAGTTAGGGTTTTCACCGTTTGATTGCTATATCTCCTAAAGGGATCGGCCGAATCGAAACTTATTCAGCTCAAAATGGAGGTGGGGATATCCCCTACAAACTCCATGGAACAAATCCTAGCAATTGGACCCGAGCTAGAAAGCCTCAAATTCGTGGGTTCATTTTTGGGAATCCACTGTAAACACCCACCGGAAACAACCTGGCCTGTTTCCGGTGGCATATTTTCAGTGGAGGATAGACTCTTACAAGCCCTCTGCCAAAGCCACTAGAAACACCATTGATATTCCTATGGATTTTCCATATTTTCGGTGGCATATTTTTGGTGACCTATCCAGTACTGTCCAAAATTAGGCATACTTATACCCTTTGGGGGTAACCCTTATGGGTCCTCTCCGATGTTTTCAACACACATTGACATTCAACTACCTTGTATCTAGGATAGAGACGCGCATGTACACCAAGATCGAAGGTGAATTAAACCCCGGTTGATACACTTGGAACCCAATTCAACCAATTACAACCAAGGTGAGGGATGTTTGACTTTTATTTTGTGGGCTATTTAAATGTTTAGAAATTTCTCACATATGTTAGAATTCATGAATGATTTGAATTCATGAATGTTTTTAAGTTGTTAATTGCATATGTGGATTTATAACATGTTTGTATATATTGAATTGTTATACTCATGGATTTGGAAATTATGTTATATGATATATGTTGAGATGTGTGATAGGATCCGATGTGGCCAAGGTGGTTCCGGTACCATGATCACTGTGTGGATGTTGCATTCATGCATTGATTATGTGCATTAAACTACATATAGTCACGGCTTGCACTTTATGGCCGATGGTGATTCTGGTATCGTGCATTCCACGACTATACTTGGAAATGGGTATGCTTTGTGGTCGATGGTGATTTAAAATAATTATGGTTAGGTGACATTCCCTATGCTACGTCCCCTTGCCAATAGGGGCAAGGTGTTGGATAACATAGCAGTGGTATATTCGATGAATCTTTCCATAATGCCACACCCGCAGTACAATGTGATTGTTGCCAGAGGCGAAAAATAGTCGAGCATGGCCGATGGTGATCTCGGTGCGTGACTACTAGGAGGGGGTTATCAGGGGTTTGCTGGGTGATCGATGGTCTCATTTCAGGACCGGCAGGCTCCTAATCATGACTAGGGTTTGTATCACTGGGTGACCGATCTATGAATTCTAGGACCAGGGATACAACCTAATGTGTCATAGTAGAATTTACCAGATTTAGTTATGTGCAGGTGGATTAATAATCAAATGAATTGCATCATCCGCATCATGGACTATGTGTTTAAGTTTGTACTCATGACATCAGGGATTATTATGTTATAATTATTTGTGCTTGATTGTGCATGAACCCCACCCCTCACTAAGCTAGTTGGAGCTCACCCCTCGTGGATATTGCTTTTTAGATGATTCTGTAGGTACAGTGGTGCCATTGGGTTGTGACTCGACTTCCTCCGGACCCAAGTATAGAGGAGGTGACTAGTGGATGCCATATGCCAAGAAGCATGATCCGATTGTACCTGTGACCATTGTGCATACACGGCACCCTAAGTTGCATGGTCCCCTTTGAATTTTTTTGATGTTGAATTGGATATTGGTATTCTTTTGGGGCTTATTATTTATAAGTTTTGGATATATGTAATTGAATAACTCAATTATGGATATATATTATCATTAGACATTTCCCCCATTTGAATTATATTTCGTTATTTTATACTCTAATTTTACTGCAATTGTTCTGGTGGTTCGGTGTTGTGAGGTTGTGACTGTTAAGGTACTGCTATCAAAGATCCTAGCAGAGGTGTAAAATGGGTAAGCGTCTTACTCACACATTTGGTATCCCATAACGGGGATTGGGGTATGACAGGATGGATGACCTTGTTGGGCCCAAGCTGTTTGCCAGGTCTCATATGTTCTATGCTCGCTACCCGCTCGGTCCTGTTTTGACATGCCATTGATGGTTGTATATTTTTACCATAACATATTGGCCCCCACTCCCACCAAGATACTTGTAGACGGTGGGAGTGTTTGGGTCATTTGGTAGCACACATGACTCTCTTCCTATCGTGGCCGAGCGCCAGGCTTGGTGTAACACCCTGATTCAATCTAACACTTTCTCTATGTCCAGTGAAAGATTCAGAAGAGAGGAAGGCTGCATTGGGATGGTTTCCATTGGTAGAATGCTTGGAGGGCAGAGATGATCCAACCTATTGATGCCTAACCTTCCAGCATCATTGGATAACTTATTAGGAAATATGGGCACAAAGGTAAAATTCCAATTCAGACTGCAGCATGTACCTCAAACAGGAGAATGGACCCAAAATTGGGCTGGACAGCAGCCACCAGTAGGTCCCAACTGGCACCCAAAACCCAAAAATTTAACAGTTTGCAAGGTGTGGCCTAGTTCTTTGTTCCACTACTCGCATACTTACACCATGTGTAGAGGCCTGTTAGGGGACTGTAATGCATATTTTACTTTAGTGGGCAAAGAAATACAAAAAAAGTTATAAAGCATTAAAGTGATGGGTTATTGTAAAGGTAATAGCCAAACAGACCCTTAGGTCTGATTTGGGATGTACTACATATAGCTTAAGGTAGTAGAATTTCTTACCCTAATCGAATTTGCACCTAACAGTAAGGTGAAGAAGAGGAAGAAGAAAAGAGAAGGGAAGAAGAGGAGATTGGGATGGAACTATTGCACCTAAGGCTACTATTGGACCACCCTGCACACAGGTAAGCCCCACTGTGTGTCACACCCCGCCTCCACTCACTTGAAGGCTGGCGATATGGACACGCACACGTGTCCACCATCCATCCAGGATCCACGATGCAGTACTTTGAGTTCATAAGATTATGAAATGAATTCTAAAATCACATACTTATAATATAAACAAAATATATATCAACTGGTGATTTCTATTGATATTTACCATATTTACACAAAAGAATGTTTTCACATCTTAATCATAATTATAGTTATGCCCCCATAGGGCTACATCTGTTAAGTACAAAAAGAATCAAAATAGAAGATGATACTCCCATCTTCAGAGTGCTCCAAATGAACAATCATCGCACACGCATCCATCCTCGTGCATAACCAGCTCCTCATCCCAGAGGTCACCTCCGTAGAGAGCCAGGACCTCGATTACAGTTTCCAAAGGATTTCTTGAATCAACATCTAAAAAGGGGCAACAACAGGGGGTGAGCTTCCACGAAGCCCAGTGAGGGTAACACACAAAAGCAATCATGACAATCCAAGAAAATGCAACAGTATGAATATTCATACCCGACCACATCAATATGAATGCAATTATGTGAGTGTAATGACATGATCCATTTATTATCAAGCAATTCGAAGCAACAATTTCTAAGTCCAAATGGGGTATAAGCGCCACTGCAACATAGGTGTTATCCCCAGTCATGAATGTACGTTATCATGCCCCAGGGATACAAGCTAGTTGCGAGTCAGGAGCGCACCAGTTCTGAAACCATGTCGTTACCAGGCAAACCCCTATTAATAACCCCCCCATGATACCACTACATTGAATACAACATCGTATGTAGGGTATACTCGTCACCGAATCAAACATCGCGTGAGGGTCTGTCATGATGCTGGCATCTTCGCACCTCAGTCACCGAAAATCGTCCCCAACCACGGACTATTGGACAAGAGGATTAGCCAATACATAAACCCCTATTGGCAAGGGTTGTAGCACAAGGGTGGTTATCCTAGCCCAATGCATTCTAATATGCCACAACATAATTCAATCACACTCACACACTCACACACACCTTGAGCATACAGTGCCGCCGACACCAACCATTGGCCACCCTGCACCCCAGTCACACACACACACTCACCCTGAGCATGCAGTGCCACCAACACCAACCGTTGGCCACCCTACACCCCAGTCACACACACACATACACACATGCACAATCATAATCCACATTCTCATGCCACATCAACACCATATATAAGGAATAATATAATAATATGCAAAATGATAAAATTCATTCACGTATGCATTATTATGCAAGCATTCCATAAAAACACACAAAATCCCCTCATCTCGTGTTCTAGATGGCGGTAGATAGTTGATGGTTTCGTGTTACGTGTCCTCATCACTTCTCGCTTCCACTCCTAAGATACATAGTGTTTTTAGGTTATTCGGTTATTCATAGATGAGTGGGACACTAAGACTCATGCCCAAATTAAAAGGATTAAAAATTAACTTTAAAATGGTTCACCGGTGGATGGTCATCCGCCGGTGAGTTCACCTGTGGATGAATCCGAACGGAATGCACATCCTGTAATATTTTCACCGGTGGATGGCTCCTGCCTTCACCGGCTGGCCGGTGACCATCCATCGGTGAAGGTAAAATTGAGGTTTTCTTGCCCAGATCAGCCCTATTGGCCCTGTGGCCCCTGTGTATGGTGGTGGAAATACGTATTTTTCAGTGGGGTGTCATTTTCCAACTCCATTCCCCTTTCTCCTTCTTTTGTATTGTTTACAAATTGGGTTTTGTGATTTTAGGGTTGGTTTTTCATGTAGGGTATCCTCACACACTTCACTTAGCTTAGGTTTAGTGAAATTAGTGAGTGGATCAACATAGGGTTTCAAGATACACCCAATTTCCTCAATACACAAGTCTAGGTTAGGATATATTGGGGAAGACTTAGGTTGATCTCATGGAATGGTCATTAATGGCTCATGAAATCACTCTCACACACCATACCTAGGTTTAATTTCATTTTCCCCAACTTAGGATTAGGTTAGGGTGTTAGGTCATAGAGGATTTGTTCAAATTCCCAAATCCTAGGGTTTTGGGTAGGGATTTCATAGGGATTTGTCTTTAGACCCAAGGTTAAGTGAATAACCTTGCCAATACAGGTCTCTTACTCTAATTTCCCTCTCCCATTATGTAGTATTTATGGTTGGGTAGGTGGAATTTAGTTGGGTCTCCATTACTCCCAATGAAGAGTGAAATGGGAAGGAGAGAGAAAAAGAGATAGATAGAGATTTATGTGTGTGTGTGGAGAGATGAGCATATAGGCTTACCTCAAGAATGGAGCCCTAGCCTTCCTCCTTCCTTCCTCCCCTTCTCCTTCTTCTTCTTCTTCTTTTTCTTTCTCCCTTTCCTTCTTTCTATTTTGATAGGAGAAGAAATGTATGGTAAGAGCCCTATTTATAGCCACTTAAGTCCCACTAAGGGTTGTTTGGGGAATTAATGGGTTTTTACCCAATACCGGGTTATTCCGTTATTCGGCACTAACGGGCCCACCTTAGGGTGTCCGGATACGTTAATCTATTCCCCAATAGGTTGTACCAACTATTGGGGGTGCTTTGATGTGCACGGGTGCGAAGATCCGGGTCCCATAAAAAATTAACCCGTTTTCGACCAGTATTCTCACCGGAGGGTGTTCACTGGTGGATGCTCCATCCACCGGTGACCATCAGCTGGTGAAGGCTGAACTGGTCACTTTGTATGGCGATTTCTCCTCTATTTGAGTGGGGCCTTCTCCTAGATTTCTACTGTGTGTGAGGTTCAACTGACCTTTCCCTTCGGGTCTGGAATCCCTTCCAATCACTTAAACATGGATAGTAGGTGCAAGTAGGGTTGCCCTTCCTTCCTTGGTAAAAGACGAATGTAACCCAGTGCTCACTGGTACTGGTGTCCTCCGGCGTCGCACTTGAACATTAAATAGGAAGTTTTAGGGTTCGGGTATAACATTCCCCCCTCCTTATAAGAAATTTCGTCCCCGAAATTTGACGTACCTGGTGATCCGAACAACTGAGGATATTTCTTCTTCATTTCCTCCTCACATTCCCAAGACGCTTCTTGTCTGGAGTGACTCCTTCACTTGACTAGTACATAAGAAATAGTCCGATTGCAGAGAATATGGTCTCTCCGGTCAATGATTTCTTCTGGCTGTTCTACATACTTCCAATCAGCGTCAAGTTCCAAGGGTACATGCGTCAAAATATGAGCTGGATCGGAAACGTACTTCTTGAGCATGGAAACATGAAACACATTATGAGTTCCTTCTAATTCGGGTGGCATAGCGACTAGGTAAGCCACTGTTTCGACTCGACCCAATATTTCATAAGGTCCCATGTATCGAGGACTTAGCTTTCCCTTCTTGCCAAACCTCTTCACTCCTCTCATTGGGGATACTTTTAGAAAAAATTTATCTCCCACCTCAAACTCTAGGTGCTTTTGTCTGACATCCGCATAGTTTTCTGTCTTGATTGAGCCGCCTTAATTCTCTCCCTGATTACATCCACTTTCTCACAAGTGGTTTGGATCAGTTCCGGGCCTACGATCCTCCTTTCTCCAACTTCATCCCAATACAAAGGCGTTCTGCATTTCATACCATACTGGGCTTCATAAGGTGCCATGCTTATAGTAGCCTGGTAGCTATTGTTGTAGGAGAACTCTATGAGTGACAAGTGCTCATCCCAGCTATAGCTCATATCCAATACACAAGCCCGCAACATATCCTCTAGGGTATGTATAGTCCTCTCTAACTTCCCATCTATTTGTGGATGGAATGCCATGTTGAAATTCAGTTGTGTCCCCATTGCTGTCTATAGACATTTCCAGAAGTTGGAGGTGAATCTGGCATCGCTGTCAGAGACAATGCTTACTGGTACCCCATGTAATCAGATAATATTGTCAACATACAGTTGAGCCAACTTTTTCATGGAGTAAGTAATCTTCATAGGGATAAAGTGGGCCACCTTTGTCAGTCGGTCTACAATTACCCAGATGGTGTCATTCCTTTTCTGAGTACGTGGCAGTCCTGTGACAAAATCCATGGTAATGTTTTCCCATTTCCATTCTGGTACGGGTAGGGGTTGTAATAAGCCGTGTGGCCTTTGCCTTTCTGCTTTGATCTGTTGACAATTCAAGCATCTGGCTACATGGGTGGCTATGGTAGTTTTCATGCCACACCACCAATAGGACTTCTTCAAATCCTTGTACATTTTTGTACTACCTGGATGGATGGAGTAGGGTGAACTGTGAGCTTCTTTCAATATTAATTCCCTCATCTCTTCATCCTTTGGTACGCAAAGTCTATCTTTGAACTTGAGGACCCCATCTTCAGTCAACTTGAAAGTTAAATCATTTTGTCTTCCTTCTTTGATATGGCTTACTATTTTCTAAAGATCCTCATCTAATACTTGGGAGACTTGGATTTTCTCCACTAACGATGGTTGTATCATAGGTGCGGCCAAGGTCACTGTCGCCTTATTCATTAGTAGTTCTAAATCCATTCTTCTAGCTTCCTCAATCAACTGTTCATTCATAGTCAAGGCTGCTAGGGATAGAGTCTGAGACTTCCTGCTCAATGCATCAGCCACTATGTTGGCCTTCCCCGGATGGTAATGGATGGTGCAGTCATAATCCTTCATCAGTTCCAACCATCTTCTTTGTCTCATATTCAGCTCTTTTGGGTGAAAAAGTATTTCAAACTCTTATGATTGCTGTAGATCTCACTCTTTTCCCCATATAAGTAGTGTCTCCAGATCTTCAAGGCAAAGATTACCGCTGCTAGCTCTAAATCATGAGTGGGGTAATTCTTTTCATAGTGCTTCAGCTGTCGAGATGCATATGTTACAACTTTTCCATTTTGCATCAACACACAGCCTAGGCCCAATTTAGATGCATCACTATATACCACCATACCAGTGTTACCTTCTGGAATAGTGAGTACTGGAGCTATTATTAATTTCTGCTTCAATTCCTGGAAACTTTCTTCACATTCCTTAGACCATTCAAATTTCACTCCTTTCCTTGCCAATCGGGTCATAGGGGCAGAAATGTGTGAGAAATTCTCTATGAAATCCCAGGAAGCTATTGATCTCACCAACATTTTTGGGTGCTTCCCAATCCATTATAGCCTTCACCTTTCCAGGATCAACTTCAATGCCCTTCTCTGAGACAACATGCCCTAAGAAATGCACTTGTGTAAGCCAAAACTCACATTTACTAAATTTTACATACAACTGCTTCTCTCTCAATCTCTGAAGGGCAAATCTCAAATGGGTAGCATGTTCCTCCCGGCTTTCGAATAGATCAAAATGTCATCAATGAACACGATGACAAAGTTTTCTAACATATCATGGAATACTCTATTCATCAAATCCATGAACACTGCAGGGGCATTGGTTAGTCCAAATGGCATAACTAGGAACTCATAGTGTCCATAACGTGTCCTGAAAGCTGTCTTCCTGATATCACCCTCTCTGATCATGAGTTGATGATAACCAGATCTAAGGTCAATTTTGGAGAACGTGGTTGCACCTTGCAATTGATCAAAGAGATCATCGATTCTAGGCAACGGATACCTATTCTTGATAGTTATCTTATTGAGTTCCCTGTAGTCTATGCACATTCTCATACTCCCATCCTTCTTCCTAACAAAGAGTACCAGTGCTCCCCATGGGGACACACTAGGTTGGATGAACCCTTTCTCCAATAAATCTCTTAATTGTTCCTTCAACTCCTTCAGTTCTGAAAGTGCCATCCTATATGGAGCTTTTGATATAGGTGTTGTCCCAGGGATCAGATCAATAGTGAATTCAGTCTCTCGGTCCGGGGGTAGTCCAGGTAAGTCATTAGGAAAGATATCTGTGAATTCTCCCACTACTTCTATTTCCTCTACCGACTTGCTTTCCTTAGCTATGTCAATCATAGATGCCAAATAAGCCTCACATCCTTGCTCTAATAATCTTCTCACTTCAAGTGCAAATATCACTAGTCTCTTGGACTTTTTGACTTTTCTCCCTTTGTAAACAAACTCACCTCCTTCTTGAAGTTTGAATACAATTTTCTTCTCAGCACATAAAACACATGCCTGTAGGCGGATAACCAATCCATACCTAAGATAACATCGAAGTCACGCATCTCTAATTTAATCAAATGGGTAATCATGTCCCGTCCACATACTAGAATAGGACACGACTCATAAATCTCCTCTAATCCTACCTCACTCCTAGTTGGTGTGCTAACTACTAACTTGTGTGTTAACATTTGGCTTGATATTCATCTTAGCGGCAAAAGTGGGGGATACAAATGAATGTGATGCACCAGTATCAAACAAAACATATGCAGGGGTCATCGATATCAATAAGATACCTATGACCACTCCAAGCGATGCCTCCGCTTCCTCAGTAGTCAGTGCAAACACTTTCCCTTGCAGTCTAGCTCCCTGTGGTGCCTGAGCCGGACGGGTGGCGGATAATGGCTGCACTGATCTGGTTGGTCCTACATAGGGGTCACCCGGTCTCCTCTGTGAGCAATTCTTTGCAAAGTGACCCGTTTGCTGACAGACAAAACACCTTAAGGGGACCACCTGAGACTGTGCTACCATGGGTCTAGGTGGTGGTGGTGCTTGTCCTATTTCTGGTCTTCTATACTGACCTGAGGCTGCACTAGAATATGTCCGCTTACCAAACCTACTAGGTGACACTGTCCTCTTCCCTTGGATGGCATGATAGTTCTCTCTTTGTTTATCCTCAATGGATTTGGCAGCCTGAACCACCTGGGCATAACTGTGGAGGTACTAAGCCACTAATACAGCCCCTATAGCGGGTCTTAACCCTTTCTCAAATCTCTTCGCCTTTGCCTGATCCCCCTTCAAATGCTTAGGTGCGAAGAAGAACAACTTCTCAAAATCTTATTGATATTCCAATATAGAGTTGGACCCTTGTTTCAACTCCATGAACTATGTTTCCTTCCTCTCCCTCACACTGTCTGGGAAGTAAGTAGTTGTTGTAGAATGCCACTTTAAAGTGTTCCCATGTGAGGTTAGGCTGTAGGGCCGCTAGGATGGGTTCAGTGGACTTCCACCATGCATTTTCCTCATTTTGTAGTTGGTAGTCGGCACACATCAGTTTTTGTTCTTCAGTGAGGGTCATTACCTTAAATGCCTTTTCCATTCCCTCTACCCATTTGGTGGGTGCCAAAGGATCCTACGCAATCCCACCAAAGTAGGGAGGCCTAAACTTCTGGAATGTTTCCATCACTTTCACGTTGTCCATAGGTATAGGTAGTATGACTTGGTTCTGTGGCGTCATTTACCCCTATGTTAGTGGTACATCAGGTCATGGGGCATATTGTACATTGGATCCCTCTGGGTGGGTTGTGTGGTGAGCCATTGGTGCTGGGACTTACTGTGCCTGGGGAATAGTGGTAGGAACAACGTTAGGTACTGGCTGCGTCTGTGGTGGAACAGCCTATGCCTCTTGAGTCTGAAACACAGCATTGATCTGTGCATTTAGACCCGTCATAAACTCCAGTTGCTCCTGTTGCAACCCTTGCATCATCACATTTTGTTGCTGTTGTAGTCCTTGCAACATGTTGCCCATAATTGACACTACATCCTGGGCAGAAAGTATAGGTGGAGCAGGAGGGGCTGCCTATGCTGTGGTATCGGGTACCTCTTCTCTACTTGGTTTTGAAGTCAGTGGCTGACCCATAGCAGATGTAGTAGTATGGCGTGGCAGTTTAGGCGGCCGTCTCACTTGTGTTCGTGATTTTCTAAGAGCCATGTGAACCTACCTGTATAAGAGGTAACATAGGTAACTTAGTACAACTGAGCATGCATATTCAAGTCTTTATATGTACTAGGTTCAGACACCCACATCCTCTGTATCCACCCATTGAGGGAAGGAAAATATGTTAAATGGACCCATACATATAATGAAAAGAAAATAATTTCTCAGCTTTTTACCTTCACTGGTGCATTCTTACCGGTGGATGATCATCCGCCGGTGAGTTCACCGGTGGATGGATCCACAAGGTTTGAAAATCACTTAAAGTGTTCACCGGTGGATGGCAATTGTTTCACCGGCCAGTCGGTGAACACTTTTACTGTCTTTTAAAAGGGCTAGCCAATAACTCCCATTTTCACCATAACCTCTTCCTTTTCTTGCCAAGAACGATCGGAGAGCTCTCCCAAGGTTGGAAGAACATCATCCAGTGATTTTTGCCTCCAATCCATGCCACATTTCGCGCAAGAGGTAAGGTTTTCCACCCATTTTTGCTAGATTTTCCATTTTCCCCAAATGTTCTTCTCTGTGAAACTCTAACAAGTGATTTATGTGAAATTTCTTGCATTCTTTCCAAATGTGCCTTTCCTTTTGTATACACTTAGTTGGATATGTATATTTGTTGTGTTTGTATGCAGGTCATGAGTTCTAGAAGAGACACACGTAGTCAAAATGCTGCGAGGCAGATTCCAGCTCCTCCAGAACCTAACTTTGACAGATTTTGGTTTAGCTCTGCGGAGAGTGCTCAGAAATGGGGGGTGTTTGGAAGTAAACATGTGGATTATGGGAAGGCAATATTACATGGTTAGATGCCTTCCTTTGGTATAGCGAGGCGGTTCTAGGAACTGGGTTGGTCACCATTGTTAGACCCGGGGGACAGATGTTATCCTTGCTTGGTCCAAATGTTTTTACAATCTGAGGGGCGAGGAAGTAGGGGAGAATGATTATCGTCTCATGGGCCGAGATATGGGAGTAGACCTCTCCTTCACCACAGCCGAGTTTGGTGCTATTACTAGGATTTCAAGCACCGGGGAGAGTGTATATTGTGCTCCCAAGACTAGAAGGGGAGCCTTCCTGCCCTAAGATAGTTTAGATGAGATGTGTCGGCAGTTGACTGGAACCACTAGTGGATGGGCTAGGTTTAGTTGCTTTAGAACCACGCCCAAGGTGCTTTGTAGGGTAGTTCAGTTAAACATATTACTAGCTAGAGGTCATTTCAATAAAGTTTCTCTTCTCCAGGCCTATGTTACCCTGTGCTTGTATGTGGATCTCTAGATCAACCTCCCATACTTATTGATGCGGCATATGGCATACCGGGCCAAGTACCCAAAGGATGAAAATTTACTTTACGGAAATCTCCTTACTAGTATTTTTGTACATTTTGGGGTCCCCTATGCTGACGAGCCTATAGATGGAGCCAAGAGGTATCCTTTCGATTTACACTCCTTAGTGAAGATGAAGGTTAATCCTAATGATGGTAGTGATGGTGAGGGGGTGCCGGTAATGGTCCCTATAGGAGGTGACCAGGATATGGATATGAAAAACGACGAGGAGGCCGAGGAGAGCGAGGAAGATGGGGAGGATAGTGAAGATGATGGATCTCCATTGCGTCAAGGCATAGGGTAACTACCCCACCTCCTCCTTACACTTCATCTCAATATGTCGGTGGCGTTTCTTCTTCAACCGCACCAAGTGATGCAGTAGGTTGGGATCGGGTGATGCAGGCTATGGAAACAAGTTTTCGGGGTTTGAATACCCGTCTGGACAGCATTGATGATAGGGTCAGTCATCTGGAGGTATGGACCCGTAGGTGGGACACTTACTTTGGGCTAGCAGATACTACTCCTATTTCTTCGGTACCACCCAATGATCCACCCCAGCAGTAGTTTTTCCTAGGTCCTCCTATCTTTCAATCTTGTTCTTAGGATTGTGATCCTATTATGTTTTATTTGTGCCATTAGTGTTATTAACTTGAGAGTTATTCAGCAGGTAGTTATTGTCTATGTAATTTGCTCTTAGTTGAGTCTTGTATTCTCCTCTCTCGAAGTTGTAAGCTGAATTTGTTATTAATGAAATTATCAGTGTTATCGGCTTCTATCTTCAACTTGTCTCCTATGTGTGAACTAAAATTTATGTACTTATCTTTAAGCTTTTATTTATAACCTAATCACCAGTAGTCCTAACATTTCATAAGTTTATGACTTAAAGCAGAGTATCACGCTCTGATACCACTCGTTATCACATCCCGCCTCCACTCACCTAAAGGCTGAAGACATAGACACGCACACGTGTCCACCATCCATCCAGGATCCACGATGCAGTACTTTAAGTTCATAAGATTATGAAATGAATTCTAAAATCACATACTTATAATATAAACAAAATATATATCAACTGGTGATTTCTATTGATATTTACCATATTTACACAAAAGAATGTTTTCACATCTTAATCATAATTATAGTTACGCCCCCATAGAGCTACATCTGTTAAGTACAAAAAGAATCAAAAAAAGAAGATGATACTCCCATCCTCAGAGTGCTCCAAATGCACAATCATCGCACACGCATCCATCCTCGTGCGCAACCAGCTCCTCATCCCAGAGGTCACCTCCGTAGAGAGCCGGGACCTCGATTACAGTTTCCAAAGGATTTCCTAAATCAACATCTAAAAAGGGGCAACAACAGGGTGTGAGCTTCCACCAAGCCCAGTGAGGGTAACACACACAAGCAATCATGACAATCCAAGAAAATGCAACAGTATGAATATTCATGCCCGACCACATTAATATGAATGCAATTATGTGAGTGCAATGACATGATCCATTTATTATCCAGCAATTCTAAGCAACAATTTCTAAGTCCAAAGGGGCTATAAGTGCTACTGCAACATAGGTGTTATCCCCAGTCATGAATGTACGTTATCAGCCCCCAGGAATACTAGCTAGTTACGAGTCAGGAGCATGCCGGTTTAGGAACCACATCGTTACCCGACAAACCCCTATTAATAATTCTCCCATGATACCACTACATCGAATCCAACATCGCATATAGGGTATACCCATCACCAAATCAAACATCACGTGAGGGCCTATCACGACACTGGCATCTTCGCACCTCAGTCACCGAAAATCATCCCCAACCACGGACCGTCGGACGAGAGGATTAGCCAATACATAAACCCCTATTGGCAAGGGTTGTAGCACCAGGGTGGTTATCCTAGCCCAATGCATTCTAATATGCCACAACATAATTCAATCACACTCACACACACCTTGAGCATGCAGTGCCACCGGCACCAACCATTGGCCACCCTGCACCCTAGTCACACACACACTCACCCTGAGCATGCAGTGCCGTCGGCACCAACCGTTGGCCACCCTGCACCCAAGTGACACACACACACACCCTGAGCATGCAGTGCCGTCGGCACCAACCGTTGGCCACCCTGCATCCCAGTCACACACCCACACGCACACATGCACCCTGAGCATGCAGTGTTGCCGGCACCAACCATTGGCCACCCTGCACCCCAGTCACACACACACATTCATACATGCACAATCATAATCCACATTCTCATGCCACATCAACACCATATATAAGGAATAATATAATAATATACAAAATGATAAAATTCATTCACATATGCATTATGATGCAAGCATTCCATAAAAACACATAAAATCCCCTCACCTCGTGTTCTAGATGGTGATAGATAGTTGATGGTTTCATGTTGCGTGTCCCCGTCACTTCTCGGTTCCACTCCTAGGAAACATAATGTTTTTAGGTTATTCAATTATTCATAGAGGAGTGGGACACTAAGACTTATGCCCCAATTAAAAGGATTAAAAATTAACTTTAAAATGGTTCACCGGTGGATGGTCATCGGCCGGTGAGTTCACCAGTGGATGAATCCGAACGGAATGCACATCCTACAATATTTTCACCGGTGGATGGTTCCTGCCTTCACCGGCTGGCCGGTGACCATCCGTCGGTGAAGGTAAAATTGGGGTTTTTTTGCCCAGATCAGCCCTATTGGCCCTGTGGCCCCTGTGTATGGTGGTGGAAATACGTATTTTTTAGTGGGGTGTCATTTCCCAACTCCATTCCCCTTTCTCCTTCTTTTGTATATTTTACAAATTGGGTTTTGTGATTTTAGGGTTGGTTTTTCATGTAGGGTATCCTCACACACTTCACTTAGCTTAGGTTTAGTGAAATTAGTGAGTGGATCAACATAGGGTTTCAAGATACACCCAATTTCCTCAATACACAAGTCTAGGTTAGGATACATTGGGGAAGACTTAGGTTGATCTCATGGAATGGTCATTAATGGCTCATTCACTCTCACACACCATACCTAGGTTTAATTTCATTTTCCCCAACTTAGGATTAGGTTAGGGTGTTAGGTCATAGAGGATTTGTTCAAATTCCCAAATCCTGGGGTTTTGGGTAGGGATTTCATAGGAATTTGTCCTTAGACCCAAGGTTGAGTGAATAACCTTGCCAATACAGGTCTCTTACTCTAATTTCCCTCTCCCATTATGTAGTATTTATGGTTGGGTAGGTGGAATTTGGTTGGGTCTCCATTACTCCCAATGAAGAGTGAAATGGGAAGGAGAGAGAAAAAGAGATAGATAGAGATTTATGTGTGTATGTGGAGAGATGAGCATATAGGCTTACCTCAAGAATGGAGCCCTAGCCTTCCTCCTTCCTTCCTCTCCTTCTCCTTTTTCTTCTTCTTCTTCTTCTTTCTCCCTTTCCTTCTTTCTATTTTGATAGGAGAAGAAATGTATGGTAAGAGCCCTATTTATAACCACTTAAGTCCCACTAAGGGCTGTTTGGGGAATTAATGGGTTTTTACCCAATACCGGGTTATTCCGTTATTCGGCACTAACTGGCTCACCTTAGGGTGTCCGGATACGTTAATCTATTCCCCAATAGGTTGTACCAACTATTGGGGGTGCTTTGATGTGCACGGGTGCGAAGATCCAGGTCCCACGAAAAATTAACCCATTTTCGGCCAGTATTCTCACCGGAGGGTGTTCACTGGTGGATGCTCCATCCACCGGTGACCATCAGCCGATGAAGGCTGAATTGGTTACTTTGTATGGCGATTTCTCCTCTGTTTGAGTGGAGCCTTCTCCAAGGTTTCTAGTGTGTGTGAGGTTCAACTGACCTTTCCCTTCGGGTCCAGAATCCCTTCCAATTACTTAAACATGGGTAGCAGGTGCAAGTGGGGTTGCCCTTCCTTCCTTGGCAAAAGACGAATGCAACCTAGTGCTCACTGGTACTGGTGTCTTCCAGCGTCGCACCTGAACATTAAATAGGAAGTTTTAGGGTTCAGGTATAACACTGTGTGTGTGTCTGTGTGTAAATTCTGGATTTGGTTAGTATAGGAAGGATAGCAAGTTAGGGTTAGGGTTTTAGTGGTGTAGGGATTGTAATTGAGTCACTATGAGTTGAACTCAATAGCTAGTGAGTGAATCCCCAATTTCAACATGGGTTTTGGGACCCAATTTGCATGAAACACATCTCTGTAAACACTAGAACAGGGGGATTCTGGTTTAATAAGAAATTAATGAAAATTGGAACCTAATAAAGGCTATATAGGATTAAAATTATACAATATAGTAAGGGCAGAATTTGAATCGGTTCAAAATTGGGATTTGGGATATGCTGACCTGAATTTTTCTTCCCAAAAAATCAATGGTTAGGCTCAATTGGGCTTAGCATGTAATTTCAGTGAATGTATTCTGATTTTTGTAGTCTTAATTGAGTGACTAGATTGGGGGAAAGAGTTCAATTTTACAGATTTAATTAAATTCCTGTTAAATTCTAAATTTGTGGTGGAATTGGGTGTACTAACCTAGGAATCAGTCAATTGAATCATAAACTATGGTCCTTATGAAGCACACACCCTACCCTCAGACCCAACGACTATGGGCAGAGCAAAGGATTGAGGAATCAAACCCAATTATGTGTTGTAATAGTTACATTATTGATTTCCATGATACCTGCACATATTTTTTTTGATTCTTGTGCATCTCACTCTTTTGTGTCATCACAATTTGCTGCAAAACTGGGAATGGAACCGAAGAAGTTAGCACATAAGTTAATGATTAGTACACTTAGTAGTTGTATAATGGATTTAGAAGATGTATATAACCATGTTTGATTCAAGTGTGGTCGAGAGATGATATCTCATTTGATACAGTTAGATATGGAGGATTTTCATATAATCTTAGAGATGGATTGGTTATCAGCCTACCGATCTTGTGTGCTTTATGTAGAAAGAAAATAGTATTCAGACCTCGTGATAGGGATCAATTCACTTTTCAGAGGCTTAGAGTGAATAAAGCTAAGAAGTTAATGATTTCTGCTATTCAAGTTCAAAATTGCTTGATGCAGGATGTGAAGCATATTTGGCTTATGCTAAGGATGTTATTAAGAAAATTGCATCACTAGAAGAATTAGAAGTAATGAAAGAATTTGTTGACGTATTTCCTAAATATTTGTGTAGTGTGCCTCCAGATAGGGAAACTGAATTTTGTATTGATTTGATACTGGGAGTTGCTCCTCTATCCAAAGCACCATACCGGATGGCACCTTCAGAATTGAAGGAGTTGAAATAGCAACTACAAGATTTATTGAAAAATGGTTTTATTAGACCCATAGTATCTCCTTAGGGAGCACCAATCCTATTTGTGAAAAAGAAAGATGGTAGTATGGGGGTGTGTATTGATTATTGGGAACTGAAAAAATTGGGCATCAAGAACCGATATCCATTACCTCGTATTGATGATCTCTTTGATCAGTAACAGGGTGATACTACATTTTCCAAGATTGATTTGAGGTCTGAACATCATCAAGTGAAAATCAAGAAAAGTGATATATATAATCAGGATTACATATGGGCACTCTGAATTTGTGGTTATGCCTTTTGGATTGACTAATGCACCAGTAACTTTTATGGGATTGATGAATAGGGTATACCATCATATGTTGGATCAGTATGTTATTGTTTTTATTGATGACATTTTAATTTATTCTAAGAGTAGAGAGGATTATATGATTCATTTGAGGTCATTATTGCAAAAACTTAGGGAAAAGCAATTGTATGCCAAGTTCAATAAATGTGAATTTTTGCTATCATATGTGAACTTCTTAGGGAATGTGGTATCTACAAAAGATATAGAAGTGGACCAGGGTAGGATAAAGCAGTGTTAGACTGGGAATCACCTAAGAATGTTAGTGAAATCCATTATTTCCTAGGTATAGTAGGATACTATAAAAAATTGATTGAGGATTTTGCTCAGGATTTCTACTTCAATGACTCGGTTAACTAGAAAAGGAGTCAAGTGTGAATGAATAGAAGATTGTGAGAAAAACTTTCAAGAATTGAAGAACCGGTTGGTAAGAGCTCCAGTGCTTGCTATTTCAGATGGTACTGCAAGTATGGTAGTATATAGTGATGCATCTAAGTGAGGATTGGGTTGTGCGCTAATGCAGAGTGGAAAGGTGATTACATAGAAATCTAAATAGTTAAGGGATTAGGAAAAGAACTATCCTACACATGACTTGGAATTTGCAGCTGTGATTTTTGCATTGAAAATTTGGCATCACCATCTCTATGGGGAGAAATCTGAAGTCTACAATGACCACAAAAGTCTCAAATATCTCTTCATTCAGAACGAATTGAATATGAGATAGAGGAGATGGTTGGATTTGATGAAGGATTATGACTGCACCATTCATCATCATCCTAGTAAAGCCAATGTGGTAGTAGATGCGTTGAGTAGGAAGCTTAAGATCACTAGCCTTGTTGCTCTAACTACCAATCAAATAGAAGTGGCGACAAAGTTTGACTTAGAAGTTATAACAGAAGCAAAAGCATTTGAAGAAGTAATACTTGCTATACTAAAATTGGAACATTTATTATTTGAGAGGATCAAAGAAGCACAACCTACTGATGATGGGTTAAGAAAAACAGCAAATGCTGTTAATATTGGGAGACAGAAGAACCCTTATTTTGCATTAATAGATGGGGTCCTATGGTTCCGGAATAGGTTATGCGTTCCAAGGGATGAAAATTATTAGAGCTAATAATGAATGAAGCCCATAGTACTCCATATTCTATGCATCCTATAAGTACAAAAATGTAAAAGGATCTAAAGAAACTATATTGGTGGTATGATATGAAGAATGAAATAGCAAATCATGTGGCTAAGTGTATGAACTGTCAGATGGTTAAAGTAGTAAGATAGAGACCTCATGGGTTGTTGCAACCTCATTCTGTACCAGAATGGAAGTGGGAGCACATCACTATGGATTTTGTAACTGGACTACCAAGAACCAGAAGGGCAACGATACTATCTGGGTTATTATTGATTGGTTGACCAAGGTAGCACACTTCATTCCAGTGAAGATTTCTCACTCTATGGAAAAAATAGCATAATTGTATGTTGATAATGTTGTTAGATACTATAGAGTTCCTGTTAGCATTGCCTCTGACCGTGATTCCCGATTTACAACTAAATTCTTGGAATGTGTGCAAAAAGCAATGGGGACAAAGCTAACTTTCAGCATAGTTTTTCATCCACATACAGATGGCCAGTCAGAAAGGACCATTCAGATTTTAGAAGACATGTTGAGAGCTTGTGCTCTGGATATGTACTACCGTTGGGATAAGCATGTGCCTTTAATTGAGTTTGCATATAATAATAGTTATCAAGCATGGCATGTTTGAAGCATTGTATGGGAAGAAATGCAAAACTCTGTTATATTGGGATGAAGTTGGTAAAAGAAGAATCTTGGGGACAGAATTGATACAAGCTACATGCGAAAAGGAAAGGTAGATATGATCAGAGATAGAATCAGAATAGCACAATCCAGACAAAAAAGTTATGCAAACAATAAGACAATACCTCTTTAGTTCAATGTGAGAGATAAAGTCTTTTTGAAAACCTCACCAATTAAGGGTGTAAAAAGATTTGGAAAGAAGGGAAAATGGAGCCTAGATATGTGGGACCATTTGAGATATTGGATCGGGTTGGTCCAACAGCATATAGATTAGCACTACCCCTAGAGTTGGAATGATTTCACAATGTCTTCCATGTTTCTATATTGAAGAAATATGTTCCAAATCCCTCACACATTTTGACCACCGCTACATCTTTGGATCTAGATAGTGATCTAAGCTATAAGGAGCAACCTAAAGGTATATTTGATCGGAAAGAGCATTAGCTACGCAATACAACAATCTCCTTTGTGAAGGTAAAATGGAGAAATCACCCAGAACAGGAAGCCTCCTGGGAACGGGAAGATGAAATGAAGAAGAAGTACCCTAAATTGTTTGGGTTACCAAGTATGACTTACAATTTCGAGGACGAAGCTTTTGTAATGAGGGGGGAAATGTGACACATTGATTCAATATAACACTTTCTCTGGTTTTGTTTTTTTTTTTCAAAATTTTGGGTGTATATTCACTGTAAACACCCATGAGACACAACTCATCCACTGGGGGTGACCTAGGGGTTTAAAGGCTTGTTGTACATGCTAAGTGAAACTGTGATTCCTACGAAAGTGAGTTAGGTTTTTTGTTATTTACTTTTTATTCTTTTTCTTTTTGTTTTGGTCGAGGACTAGCAAAGATTAAGTGTGGGGGAATTCTGATGAGCACATTTATGTGTGAAATCTAGGGTATAAAAGCATGCATTTTACATATTTAGAATGGAGCTACCTTGGGTTTTACTCTCTTTTTGTAGGTTTTCTATTTTCAAGGCCATAAGGACTATCAGGCACCGTATCTCCAATTTTACACATAAAAATGTCTAGTTTCTTTTCATGACTGCGAAGATGATGAAATTCTGAGCAAGATGGATGTCTTGCATTAAAAGTACACATTCGTTTTGGCACCCGTACATGTAATTATTCTTTTTGGGCCAGAAAAAGAATAATAGACTAGATCTGAACCGAGATGTAGGCTAGCCCATCTGCAGTTGTCCCAAGGGTACAAAAGAATATTTCAAATGCCAACAAGGATTGATGGACCCACCATTAGTAATTGAAAATTTGTTTTTTTGGTAACAACAACTACTTAGCGTAGTTGGTGAGTTGTGGTGTGCAAAAATCCCATGTTAACCAGGAGGTCTCAAGTTCAAACCTCTTGGCTATTTTTTTTTTCTCTCCTATTTTCCAACCACTTAAAGACCAAAGGAATGGAGGAGATTTCCCATTAAATTAAAAGATTGGTCAAAGCGTAGCAAGAAAAATTTGGCCAAGTGGGGTTTCTTGAGCAAGAAGAGAGAGAAAAAAAAAAAGAGAAATAAATCTTGTCCAAATCGTGTCTCTCTCCTCCACATCATCGACAAAGATGTCCAAATCTTCAAGCAAGCAAATGGAATCCTCAAAGAGAGGAGGTTGTGCACATGTTTAAGAGAGAAAAATAAAAAAAATAAATAAAAGAAAGAAAAAAAAAGAGGAAACCAAAATCATCCAAGGGTGGATCCTCTTGGACGTCCTCCTCTCTCCCCTATTCCGTATAAAAGGGAGTCCACCAAACCCTAAAGGGTTGTCCCTCTCTTGCACTCTTTTTATCTAATTTTTAGTTGTGCTCTCCTTTTAGTTCTAGTTCTAGTTCTTCTTAGTTTTTCTTACTTTAAACACTTTTGTAATTGGTTTTTATTTAATGAATGCAATGTTTTCTTTTTATTTTTATGGTTCATATTATTCAAGTTATTCAAAGTTGTAATAATTTTAATTTCTAGTTCTAGGCTTAGTTCTAGGTGACAAGAACAAGTTGTGGAGCATGTCTATTCAAGTTCAAGTTTCTCTTTCAGATTTGTTTTCTCTAGTACTAGCAATTTCAGATTTGGTTTATTCCGGATCTGGTTTTAGTATTGGTAGTATTTGAAATCTCAATCAAGTTTTCAAGTTCAAGTATTGAAGTTCAAGTAAGTATGTTTCTATAGTAGTCTTCTCACCTCCTTCTCATTCCCTTTTCTTACTACCTTTTCATTCTTAAATTAGGTTTTAAATTTTCAGTTTTACATTATTGCTCTCCCTTTCCCCCAAGGTTCATGGCTAGATTATGCGTTGGCTTTGCCCCTCTAGCTATAGAACCATCCTTTTACTTTGGTTATTTATATTGCATCCCTTTCCCTGAAGCTAAGTAGAAAAGCCCTTATAAGAGTACTCTCTGGTCAAGTAGGGAAACTCATATTATTTATGGTGCATCTGTCACACCCCACCTTAAAGTAGACCCAATTTACCATTAGGAATACCAACAGTGTGAGTAAGACATGTACTTGTCTTACCACCTAACAGGATCTATGATAACAGTACCTTAACATATTCACAATCTCACAACACAAACCAATATAAGCAGCGGAATCAGAGTATAGTAGTGGAATTTATAAATAAAATGGGAAAAACATCTAATGGTAATATAATAGCAATAACTGAATTATTCTGTTACATTCATCCATGACATATACTATAATTTCAAAATATACAATTCGCAACCATATCCAAAAGTATCAAAAGATGATATACAATCTCACAGAGCGGTGTAAGCACAGTGGTCGCAAGCATAGTCTTGGTCGTGTTCCTCCACTTCTGGCATCCACCAGTCACTCACACTGTACTCCGACCTAGAAGATACTAGATCATCCACCATCGGCACCACGATACCTGCATCATCATCTAAAAAGGGGTGTATACGTGGGGTGAGCTTCCAACTCGCTCAGTGAGGGGTGGGAGGATCAAGCACATCCAAGTAAGTTAATAGTAGTAGAAATTTATGATGCATGATTGCAAAAATTAAACACATAATCCATGATGCTTGTGATGCAGTTCATTTGTTTATTATCCACCTAACAATACAAGCTAAGTCTGGTAAATGCTACTACGACACATTAGGCTATATCCCTCGTCTTGGAAACGACATTGACTACGCAGCGATACAAACCCTAGCCATGATTAGAAGCCAATCAATCCCCGTATGCATCCATGGGTCACCTAGCAAACCCCTGATAACCCACTCCTGGCAGTCACGACATCGGTAACACATCGGCCAAGCCGGACAGGTTCCTGCCTCTAGTAAAAATCACATTGTACCGTAGGAGTGGCACTTTGAAAAGGCTTATCAAACATACCACAGTGGGTAATCCAACACCTCAACCCCTGTTGGCAAGGATGCGTAGCATAGGGAGTGATGCCTAACCACATATATACTACATGCCTTCATAATGATACAGTTAGTATAGATTACACGATACCGGAGAGACCTCGGCCACAAAGTGTAATCCATCTGCAAATACAATCCCGGATACAAGATACTAGTGAGAACTTGGCCACAAAGTGAAACCTGAGACCATTAACCTAATCTAGAATACAAATAGCAATTGAGTATGGACTACACAACACCGGCAAGACCTCGACCACGAAGCGTATCCATTTCCAAATGTAGTCCCGGGGTACATGATACCAGCGAGAACTTGGCCATAAAGTGTAGCCCGCGACTACAACTAACTCTAATGCACATAATCAATATATGATTGCATCATACATACGGCAATCATGGCACTGGTACCACCTCTGCCATGCCAGATTCTGTCTCACACACACACATCCAACATACAAATGGCGATCACGGTATCAGTACTACCTCGGCCACACTGGATCCCATCATACATTCCATATAATTCATATCATGATCATAAAATAACAATTTCAATTAAACATATAATTCTAAGCATATGAGAAATTTAATAAATAATAAACATTTCAAATATAAACACAGTCCATCCCTCACCTGTTTCATGATCGGTTGTGTTTGGGTTCAAGTACGGCCACCGATCGATCAATTCAATTCTAGCATCGGGCCACATGCATGTCACTATCCTAGACACAAGGGAAACGTACATTAGTACGCATCATAAACATCAAGAGGGACCCACACAAGTCACCCCTAAAATGTACAGACACTGTCACTGGAAACACCCACCGGAAACAAGGCATTTCCACCAAAAATATCACTCTTGTTTCTGGTGGAGGTGATAGAGAGCACATTAGGCTCATTTGTCCACTGGAAACAACCCACCGAAAACAGCTACAGTGCTTCCTATGCCATATTTTTGGTGGACACAGAAAGGTCCAACTCGAATTGGGACTTTTCGGCTCAGGCCCGATCACCGGGATTTGTTTCATGGAGTTTGTAGGGGATGTTTCTAGAATCATTCTATGTCAAGAAAATTCCATTTCCACTAAGCCATTTGGGAGATACATTGATCGAACGATCGAAACCCTAGCTGGTCTTTTGGCATTACATGTTGCCAGAGCTCACCGGGCTTGGTTTGAGCTCGACAAAAACACTGAGAGGGTAGAACACCCATCCTACAACCCTAACATGATGTGTGCACAAGATTCCATCCATACCTAGCTTTTCCTAGGTCAAAATGAAGAGAGAGAGAGAGGCATGGCGGGTTGTACTTACATCCGACGGTGATTCCAGCAACAAGGCTGCAGCCAGCACCAAGGTAGGCCTTCAATCCCCTTCTCCTTCCTCTTCTTCTTCCTTCCTCTCTTCTTTCTCTCCTCTCCTCCATTGGGCACAAGGGAAATGAGGATTCAACTTATAACTTAAGTTGGCCCTTAGGGTTCGTTTGGTTTGGGCCCCTTTTGAACCAATCGGGTTAAAACAAGTTTTGGGGCATGAGGACCTGCACAATTGGGTCCATAAGGTGTCCACATCAAGAGGAAGATGTGGAGGATGATTTGGGATCATCCAGAACCATTTATGATGTGAGTGGCGGGACCCATGGGAATCGAAACCTCGACAGCAGCCAATGTACCCACCGAAAATAGGCATCGGATTCATACCCAAGCTGCTTCCAGTGGCTTGTTTCCGATGGTCAAGATAGCCTACTGTCTTAATAGCTTGCTGTCCCAGGGTTGGTCTTACACGAGTGGTTGCCCTCGGTCATGCCCAAGGATTCTCGACAATTATGATGCATGCCAAAATTCAAGTGTTGGGAGTTGGGTCACTTACCATCTGGGATCGGAAGGTATGAATCCTCTCCAATTAGATAGGCATCAAATGCATGAACACGTGGGGTCATCTCTACCCCTTTGGCAATGCATAGCCATGAGCCAAAACCCGATTGTACTTCCAATCTCCGATCCGGGGCCTGTCACAATAGTTCAAATTTGACCGGATTAGGGCACGAGTGTAACACTTCCCCCACCTTACAAGAATTTTTTCCTCGAAATTGAACATACCTGGAAAATCAAATAATCCAGGATATTGCTTTATCATATCATCTTCTCACTCCCAGGATGCTTCCTATTCGGGTGGTTCATCCATTTCACCTTGAGGAAGGAAACGGTGCGGTTGTGAAGAACATGGTCCTTTTGGTCAACAATCTTCTCCAGATACTCCACATAAGCAAAGTCCTCATCCAGATCATGGGGTATATGAGTCAAGATGTGAGTCAGGTCCGAAATGTACTTCCTCAACATAGATACATGGAAGACATCATGTGTACCTTCCAACTCTGGCGGCAAAGCAATCCGGTAAGCTACCAGTCTGATCCTCTCCAGTACATCATATGGTCCCATAAACCTTGGACTAAACTTTCCCTTCTTGCTGAACTGCATCACCCCTTTAACTGGGGAGATCTGCAAGAAGACCTTGTCTCTAACACCAAACTCCAGATGTTTCCTCCTAACATCTGTATAACTTTTCTACCTAGATTGAGCTGCCTTGATCCTCTCTCTGATCACATTCACCTTCTCACTGGTAGCCTGTATCAAGTCTAGACCTAAAATATACTGTTCACCAATCTCATCCCAATTGAGTGGAGTCCGGTACTTCCTGCCATATTGTGCCTCGAATGGGGACATACCGATGGTGGCCTGATAACTGTTGTTGTAGGAGAACTTAATAAGGGAAATGTGCTCATCCCAACTATAACTCATATCCAAGGCATATGCTCGGAGTAGGTCCTCCAATGTCTGAATAGTCCTCTTTGACTGACCATCGGTCTGAGGGTGAAGGGCAGTGGTGAAAGCCTATTGTGTGCCCATGGCCTTCTGTACATAGGTCCAGAACTTGGAAGTGAACTTAGGATCTCGATCAGAGATGATACTAACTGGTACACGATGCAACCTAATGATATTATCAACATACAACTTAGGCAACTTGTCTATAGAAAATGTAACCTTGATTGGGATAAAGTGAGCTACCTTGGTCAAGCGATCCACAACTACCCAAATGGCATCTATACCCTTCTGTGTATGAGGTAGGCCAGTGACGAAGTCCATGGTAATATTCTCCCATTTCCACTCCGGAATAGGTAGGGACTATAATAACCCATGGGGCGTCTGTCTCTCAGCCTTGACTTGCTGGCATGTGAGGCATCTAGACACATGCGTCATTCTTCATTCCTCTCCACCAGTAGGAGCCTTTGAGGTCCTTGTACATTTTAGTGCTGACGGGGTGAATGGAGTATGGAGAGCTATGTGCCTCTCTCAAAATTGTGTCTCTCAATTCACCATCACTGGGCACACACAACCTCCCTTTGAACTTAAGGATCCCACTTTCAGTCACTGAGAAATTTGGGTCCTTTTGGGTTCCTTCCTAGCATTATGCTATCAGCTTCTGTAGCTCTGCATCAGTAACCTAAGCTACAGTGATCCTATTCACCAGACTAGGTTGTACCACCAATGCCGATAGTGACAAGGTGACACCCTCTACTAACAGCTCCAAGTCTAGCTTCCTGGCCTCCTTAAGAGATACTCATTGGTGGTCAGTGATGCCAAAGTCAGTGACTGGGATTTTTGACTAAGCGCATCAGCTACCACATTGGCCTTTCCTAGGTGATAGTGAATAGTACAATCATAATCCTTCATCAGCTCCAACCAACGCCTCTGCCTCATGTTGAGCTCATTTTGGGTGAAGAAGTACTTGAGGTTCTTATGGTCACTGAAGATCTCACTCTTCTCACCATACAGGTAGTGTCTCTAGATTTTCAGTGCAAAAATCACGACTACCAATTCCAAATCATGGGTGGGGTAGTTCTTCTCATAATCCTTCAACAGACGGGATGCATAAGTAATGACTTTCTCATGCTGGATCAATACACAACCCAATCCCAGCTTGGAGGCATCACTATAAACAACCATACTACTTGTACTGGTCGGAATAGTCAAAACTAGAGTTGATACCAACTTTTGCCTTAGCTCCTTGAAGCTCTTCTCACAAGCATCAAACCACTCAAATTTTACACCCTTCCGTGTGAGTCGGGTCATCGGAGTAGCAATGCGAGAGAAGTTCTCAATAAACCTCCTATAGTATCCGACCAATTCTAGAAAACTACATATATCTGCTATTCTCTTAGGAGTCTCCCATTCTGGAACTGCATTCACCTTGCCTGGGTTAACCTCTATACCCTTGGCTGAAACAATGTGGCCTAGGAATGCCACCTGTGATAACCAAAACTCACTTGCTGAACTTAGCATAGAGTTGCTTCTCTCTCAGCCGCTGTAGTACCAACCTCAGGTGAACAACATGATCCTCTACACTCTTGGAGTAGACCAATATGTCATCAATGAATATTATCACCAACTTATCCAAGACATCCTGGAATACCCGATTCATCAAATTCATAAACGTAGCCGGTGCATTGGTTAACCCAAATGACATTACCAATAACTCAAAATGTCCATACCTTGATCTGAAGGTTGTCTTATTGACATTACTATCCTTGATCCTAAGCTAGTGGTAGCCCGATCTAAGGTCGATCTTGGAGAACACCTTTGCACCCTACAATTGATCAAATAAATCATCTTATTTTGGGTAAAGGATACTGGTTCTAATGGTTAGCTTATTAAGCTCTCGGTAATCAATGCACAATCTCATACTTCTGCCTTTCTTCCTGACGAACAAGACCGGTGCTCCCCATGGAGACACACTAGGTCTAATAAATCCCTTCTTTAGAAGATCTTGAAGTTGCACCTATAATTCCTTCAACTCTATGGGGGCCATGCGGTAAGGGGCCTTTGACACTGGTGCCAAACCGGGGTGTAGGTCTATAGCAAATTTCATCGCTCGATCCAGGGGTAAACCTGTCAAGTCATCAAGGAATACATCAGGAAATTCCCTCACCACATCTACTTCAGTCAATGGCCTAATCTCTATCTCAGTATCTATCATAGATGCTAAGTAGCCTTGACATCCCTTATCTAGTACCTTCTTCATCTGGAGTGCGGATATAATAATTTTCTTGGGTTTCTTGGGCTTATCCCCTTGGAACACAAACTCATCATCATCACGAGGTCTGAAAATGATAGCCTTCTCTACACATAGCACACTGGTTCTGTATGCGGACAATCAATCCATTCTTAAAATCATATCCAACTCGATCAAGTGAGCATTCAACTCATGGTCACCTATGGTCACTAGACAAGGCTCATAAACATAGTTCAAACCCACCACACTTCCTATAGGGGTGCTCACAGCCAAACATTGAGTCAATCCCTTAGGTGGAATTCTCATCTTCTTCGCAAATGCCGGTGACACAAATGAATGCGAGGCTCCTGAGTCAATTAACACATGTGCAGGTAATAATGATATCAATAATGTACCTGTCACTACACCGGGTGCAGCCTCAGCATCTTCTGTAATCATAACAAACACTCTGCCCTATGGTCTCTGGCCCTGTAGGGGTTGTGCTGGCCTAAGGCCTGAATGTCTACTAATGCCTAGGTGGCATAGTGTAGGGTGCATCACCTAGCCTTCGGTGGGGGTAGGTCCTCACTATGTGGCCCAACTGATCACAATGAAAACATCTCGGGCTCGATCCCGAAGGCGATGATACTGCACTAGATCCGGAGGATTGGGAAGTCTGACTAGCATTAGGCCTCCTAAACTGCACTGGAGTTGGGTTGACGTAGGGCACTCGAAAAGTATTACTGCCTCCTCTAGAATCAGTAGATCCCATTGGCCTCTTTCCCATTCCTTGTTGAGCCATGTAGTTATCCCTATGCCGGTCTTCAATAGACTTGGCAACTTGGACCACCTCAGCATAGGTTTGTAGTTTCAACCCCACAATGGTTTACCTAATACCTGGCCTCAGCCCATTCTCAAACTTCTTTGCCTTGGCTCTATCGCCTCTCAGATGCTCAGGAGCAAAATAGAATAGCTCCTCAAAGCGCTACTGATACTCGAGCACAGACCGAGAACCTTGAACCAACTGAGAGAACTCACTCTCTCTCCTATCCTATAAGCTTTCTGAAAAATAATTCTCAAAGAAGGCCCCTTTGAAGTCTACCCAAGTAGGGTTCGGGTTACTAGCCCTCAGAATAGGCTCGGTGGCACTCCACCAATCATCTACTTCATTCTGTAACTGATAGCCCGCACATAAAATTTTCTACTCAACGGTGCAGCCCATCAATCAAGAAACCTTCTCCTTCCCACCAATCCATCTTAATGGATACAATGGGTCTTGCCCCACCTTGAAGAAACGTGGGGGCCTAAGCCGTTGAAATTTCTCCATCATTTTTGTTAAGCCTGTCCAACCCTCTATATGGACTTGAGCTTGTTCCGGCATCAGATCTTGCACATGCCTATGTATTTGTGCCCCACCAAATGTTTGAAGGGTAGTCGATCCAGCGTGTATTGGAATGGGTGCTGGTGGAGTAGGAGATGCGGGCAGTATATTACGAGCTTTCATTGCCGCTTGGATTCTGTGATCGATCCCAGCTATAAACTGATTCTATCTTTCTTCCACTTCCCGCATCATATTATTCATGATAGACGCCACATCCTAAGCCTTAAGTACGGGCAGGGCTAGAGGTGTATTGTGGGGTCTACCCTGATTCCGTGTAGGGGAAGTGGGAGGCGACGGGCGTGATTGGGATTGAGATCGAGTGTTCTGGCGTGACATGATTCCTGTGAAGGAATTCGATTAGTACACATGCAAAAACAAGGTTGCTTGTAATTGGAACACACGCATACACAGTGGATCCCACACGTATACCACAGTCAACATTAGGGTTAGGGCATGCATAAGTGGGGTCCACACATATTAAGATCCGATCGTGCACACATCCCAAAGAGGCACATCATCAAGGACCAAAATAAAACTTAGTTTTGAAAATTTAACATGACTTATTTTCTTATTGAATTCACTGGAAACAGGGATTCAAACCACCAGAAATATGGTTTAATCCATCAAAAATATCAGTGGTATTTTCGGTGGGCAAAACAGAGGTCAAAAACCTAATTTTTGCTTCACCGAAAATAGACACTGGAAGCATGCCCAGTGTTTCCGGTGGGCTGTTTCCGGTGACACTAAATCACCTTTAAATAGGCTCGAGCCTTGGGTTATTCACACAAAACCCTATTTGCTCTTGTGAGAAAGGTGTGGAAACAGCCAAGGAGTTCTTTTCTACCTATTTCCTGCCTTCCTTGTGTATTTCACGATCGATTGGAGCCGCATTCGTATCCAAGGTATGTTCTCTCTCTCTGTAACCTAGTTTTTTGTGATTTTCTTCACTGTGAGTTTTGCATTCAGCCATTTAACTAGGTGTTCCATTCCAAATCCTTACGAATCATCTTGCAACAATGTCTAGACGCCATGTACGTACCCAATGTGCTCTTATATAAGACGCTGTATATAAAAGAAGTTGGCCAACAACCACTACAACTCATGTCTCTAACCCTACTTGGTTGTCGGGTTATAGGTAGATATATCCAGATTCCAGACTTTGATTTCACCTTCACGATTGCTTTTTTTTTTTCTTTTTTTTTTTAAGGTGCAACATGTGGCTGTTTGGATCAAGAAGGATCTTGCAGAAATTTCAAGAAGCTAGTTCACAAACTGGCATCTGCTGCATCATTGGGTTGATTCTCATTAACCCTTGTTTTTTTATACGGATCCGATAGACCATACATAGCTTCCAGCCCCTTATGATTTAGCATCTTCTTTTTATTTTTTTCTGGGTTATATAGGAGAAAAGGTTTCTCTCTGTTCAGTTGCAGAAATTATTTGGTAATTTAGAATCACTTTGTTCCACAATTTAGTATACTTTGTTAAAATATGAATGAATATTTGATTGTTAATCGTTAATTCTTTATTCTCAATTCTCTTATGTACTCATCATATATATTAAATTTGAATAAATATTTGATTGCATATTATGTAGGTACTTGATATTACTGAAAAATGGTTAGAAAAAAGGATAAGTTTTGGGAACATGTACAATAACTTGGGCCGAGCCGTTTTAAATGCAATTATTGTGAACTTGACTACTCTGGTAGTGTTACTAGAGTGAAAGCTCATTTGGCTTGCTTGACTGGCCATGATGTTCAAATTTGTACAAAAGTCCCTGATCATGTTCAAGCTGAAGCCAGTGCAGAAATGAATTTGAGTGCATCTAAAAAGAAAAGGACGAATGAGACCCTAGAAAGTGGAATTGGCTCCACAAGTTCTCTTGGTAGGAGCATTCATCAAACCACAATGGTAGAGTTGGCTGCTAAACAAGACAAGAAGTCATTAGAAAAGATGATAGGAGAATTTTTTGTTAAGAATAACATTTCTTTCAATGTTATTCAGACAGAATCTTTTATTCAAATGATGAAAGGTGCTTGTGTCTATGGTCAGGGTTTTGTTATTCCTAGTTACTCTACTCTTCGTACCCGTTTGATTCCTGAAGCTAAGGTAGAGATCATGGAATATGTGAGCAACATAAAGTCAACATGGGGTGGCACAGGTTGCACAATAATGTCTGATTCTTGGACTGACCTAAAGAAGAGGTCTTGGGTCAATGTGATAGCTTATTCTCCTGGTGGGGCTGTATTCCTGAAGTGTATTGATTGTGGTTCAAATAGTATTACTGCTGGATATCTTTTTAGAGAAATATCTAATGTTATTGAAATGCTTGGACCACAACATGTTGTGCAATTTGTTTCAGATAATGGTGCTAACTATAATTGTTGTGGTGATATGTTGATTGGAAAATGGTCTCACATGTATCGAACAAATTGTGCTGCACATGGGATTAATTTGCTTTTAAAGGATATCCATAAGCATGTTAGATGGGTGAGGGAAATTATTGATGATGGTAAACATGTAGTGGATTATATACACAGGCACACAGCTATTATAGCCTTAATGAGGGAATTCACAAATGCCAAAGAGATTAAGCAGCCTTGCAAGACAAGGTTTGCTACTAATTTTTTAATGCTCCAATCTCTTATTGTAGTTGAGAATGAGTTAAGGCTATTGGTTGCATCATCTGAATGGAGAGGCTTCCATTGCAATAGAGTTGAAATAGCATTAAAGACTGTTAGGATAATTCAATCTGATATATTCTGGGAACAGGCAAAGGAGGTTATTGCTTTTATGGATCCTCTCATTAGGATTCTTCGCCTTGTTGATTCAGATGGTTCCACTGCATGTTACTTGTATGAAGCAACTATTAGGGCAAAAGAAAAATTGAGGAAGTTAAAGGAGAGTGATGGAGTAAAGTACTTTACCATATTGGATTTGTTTGATACAAGGGTGGAAAAGAATATAATTCATCCTGTTCATGTGCTTGCTGCAGCTTTAAATCCTAATAATTTGTTTGATGGTGGACTTTTTATTGAGACAAATACAGTTGTGCAAGCTCAAGAATGTATTGTGGCAACCATGGTTCCTCAAGAAGATCATGAGCAATTCACTGCAGAAATGGTTGAATATCGAATGAGGAACCCAAATTTGTTCAATATCACAGGAAAGTCTTTAATGAAAACTAACCATCCAAGTAAGTCTGTTAGTTAATTAAGTTTATATTTCTATTTGTATATCATCCTTATATGTGTTTACTTGTGTTAATTTGATATGTATTTACTTGTGTTAATTTGTAGGGATTTGGTGGGAATATATGGGTGGTTGTCTTCCTGTGGTTCAGAAGGTTGCTTGTAGAATCTTAAGCCAACCTTGTAGTTCCTCTCCTTGCGAGAGGAATTGGAGTGCTTGGGACGCTGCACAAACAAAGAAGAGGAACAGGTTAACTCCAGAAATGTTAGAAGATTTGGTATACATTAGAATGAATTCTTTGATGAAGGAGAAGTATGAAAGCCGAGCAATTCAGGATACAAAACCTATTGACCTAGAGAAACTTGGTGATTTGCCTGATGTAAACATTGAGTTGGAGACAGAGAGACTTGAAGAGACATATGTTGAACCTATTCATGATCAACCTAATTCTATATTATGATACACTTGTGCTTTTTTTTTAATGAAATGGGATGATGTAATTTGGATGATACATTTTGGATTATGTAGTTTGGATGATGATTTTGGATATTTAAATGATGTATTTTGGATATTTGAATGGTGTATTTTGGATCTTATATTAATCTTTGGATGGATATATTTTTGATGTTATTTCATGACATAATAGGTTTAGAATTTGAATTGAAATATGAATATTATCTATATTTATTTTGATTGTTATCCAGGTATTTAGAGAATTATTATGTCAATTTATGTCTATATATTGCCCTTTTTTTTACACCGTATTATTTAAATATAAACGTTTAAAACACGTACCGTCCGTTTTTTATTTTTTCCCGTTTTTTTCGTATTTGACCGTATTTTTGACCGTCCCGTTCACGTTTTGATCCGTTTAAAACATGTCCGTACCGAACAATGTTTTTTTGTCGTTCCCGTTTTAACTAACAGAGGTATGGACAGCCACCTCGAGAGCATAGACATGACCTATTGTCTTATGGATAATAAAGTGGCCTCCCTAGAGGCACAGATGCACACGATGGTCTTCCACCTTGGTATCCCAGTGCCTCCTCCAAGAACGCATGGTCTGAACTAGGCTTAGGGCCAAGAACAAAACCAGCAGCAGCAGCAGTAAAAGTAGTGGCATGTTTGTCACTGTAGCTTTTAGGATTTCCATTTTCATGTTTTTATCTGAGTTTGATGTTTTTAGGTTTAGTTGAACTTTTACATTATGTCATTTGCTCCAGTTGTCTGATTTCCTAGTCTTAGGCTAGTTAGGATTTCCTACTTTTCATAGTTTAATTTTATAAAATGTGTAAGCTATGTATTCAAGTTCTTGATTATAATGAAACGGCTTTAACACCTATACTTGTCTCCTAATGTGTAATTGCTATTACTGTTGTCTTGAGATTTTTATTTAATCCTAGTCCGAAAATCATGGTTTGGCTGAGACTATGAGTTAAGGCAGAGCATCGCGCTCTGATACCACAACTGTCACACCCCACCTTAAAGTAGACCCAATTTATCATTAGCAATACTGGCGGTGTGAGTAAGACATGTACCTATCTTACCACCTACCAGGATCTCTAATAGCAGTACCTTAACACATTCACAATTTCACAACACAAACCAATATAAGCAGCGAAATCAGAGTATAGTAGCGGATTTTATAAATAAAATGGGAAAAACTTCTAATGGCAATATAATAGCAATAACCAAGTTATTCTATTACATTCATCCATGACATATACTATAATCTCAAAATATACAATTCAAAACTATATCCAAAAGTATCAAAAGATGATATACAATCTCACGATGCAGCATAAGCACAGTGGTCGCAAGCACAATCCTGGTCATGCTTCTCTACTTCTGGCATCCACCAGTTGCTCACACCGTACTTCGACCCAGAAGATACTGGATCACCCACCATCGGCACCATGATACCTGCATCATCATTTAAAATGGGGTGTATGCGTGAGTGAGCTTTCCAACTTGCTTAGTGAGGAGTGGGGTCAAGCACATCCAAGCAAGTCAATAGTAGTAGAAATTTATGATGCATGATTACAAAAATTAAACACATAGTCCATGATGCTTGTGATGCAATTCATTTATTTATTATCCACCTAACAATAGAAACTAAGTCCGGTAAATGCTACTACGTTGCATTAGGCTGTATCTCTCGTCTCAGAAACGACATCGACTACGCAACGATACAAACCCTAGCTATGATTAGAAGCCTGTCGGTCCTCGTATGAGTCCATGGGTTACACAGCAAACCCCTAATAACCCCCTCCTAGCAATCACGGCATCGATAACACATCAGCCACATCAGACAGGTTCCCACCTCCGACAACAATCACATTGTACCGTGGGAGTGGGACTTCAGAAAGGCTCATCAAACATACCACAATGGGTTATCCAATACCTCAACCCCTGTTGGCAAGGGTGCGTAGCATAGGGAGTGATGCCTAACCACATATATACTACATGCTTTTGCAATGTTACAGTTAGTATGGATTACACGATACCAAAGAGACCTCAGCCACAAAGTGTAATCCATCTCTAAATACAGTCCCGGGTTCACGATACCAGTGAAACCTTGGCCACAAAGTGAAACATGAGACTGTTTACCTAATCTAGCATACAAATAGTAGTTGAATATGGACTACGTAACACCGACAAGACCTCGGCCACGAAACGTATCTATTTCGAAATGTAGTCCCGGGGTACACGATACCAGCGAGACCTTGGCCACAAAGTGTAACCCGCGACTGCAACTAACTCTAATGCACATAATCAATGCATGAATGCATCATACATATGGCAATTAAGACACTGGTACCACCTCGGCCACGCTGGATTCCGTCTCACACACACCGCATCCAACATACATACGACGATCACAATACCGGTATCACCTCGGCCACACCGATTCCCGTCATACATTCCATACAATTCATATCATGATCATAAAATAACAATTTCAATTAAACAGATAATTCTAAGCATGTGATAAATTTAATAAATAATAAACATTTCAAAAATAAACACAGTCCATCCCTCATATGTTTCATGATCAATTTTGTTTGGGTTCAAGTACGGCCATTGATCGATCAATTCAATTCTAGCTTCAGGGCATGTGCCCATTATTGTCCTAGACACAAGGGAATCATATATCAATAAGTGTCAGAAAACATCGGGAGGGACCCACACAGGTCACCCCCAAAATGTACAGACACTGTCACTAGGTGACAGTACTGTCCCTGGAAACACCCATTGGAAACAGGGCATTTCCATCGGAAATATCAGTCTTGTTTCCAATGGATGTGATAGAGAGCACATTAGGCTCATTTGTCCATCAAAAACAGCTACAATGCTTCCTGTGCTATATTTCCAGTGGACACAGAAAGGTCCAACTCGAATTGGGGCTTTTCAGCTCGGGCCCGATCGCCTAGATTTGTTTCATGGAGTTTGTAGGGGATGTTTCTAGCATCATTCTAAGCCGAGAAAATTCCATTTTCACTGAGCCATTTGGGAGATACGTCGATTGAACAATCGAAACCCTAGTTGGTCTTTTGGCATTACATGTTGCCAGAGCTCACCGAGCTTGGTTCGAGCTCAGCAACAACACCAAGAGGGTAGAACACCCATCCTACAACCCTAACATGATGTGTACACAAAGATTCCATTCATAACTAGATTTTCCTCGGTCAAAATGAAGAGAGAGAGAGAGAGGCATGGGAGGTTGTACTTACCTCCGGTGGTGAATCTGGCAACAAGGCGGCAGCCGGCACCAAGGTAGGCCTTCAATCCCCTTCTCCTTCCTCTTCTTCTTCCTTCCTCTCTTCTTTCTCCACTCTCCTATGTTGGGCACAATGGAAATGTGGAATGAACCCTCATTTCCCAACTTATAACTTAAGTTGGCCCTTAGGGTCCGTTTGGTTTGGGCCTCTTTTGAACCAATCGGGTTAAAACGATTTTCGGGGCACGAGCACCCGCATAATTGGGTCCATTAGGTGTCCACATCAAGAGGAAGATGTGGAGGATGATTTGGGATTATCTAGAACCATTAACGATGAGAGTGGCGAGACCCACGGGCATCGAAACCTCTACAGTAGCCAATGTACCCACCAGAAACAGGCACTGGATTCATGCCCAAGCTGCTTTCGGTGGCTTGTTTCCGATGGTCAAGATAGCCTGCTATCTTGATAACTTACTGTCCCAGGGTTGGTCTCACATGGGTGGTCACCCTCGGTCATGCCTAAGGATTCTCGGTAATTATGATGCATACTAGAATTCAAGTGTGGGAAGTGGGTCACTTACTGTCTGGGATTGAAAGGTATGATTCCCCTCCAGTTAGATAGGCATGAAATGCACGAAAATGTGGAGTCATCTCTACCCCTTTGGCAATGCACAGTCGTGAACCAAAACCCGATCGTATTTTTGATCTCCGATCCGAGACCTATCACAATAGTTTAAATTTGACCGAATTAGGGCACGGGTGTAACAGCATCCCTCGGGTTAAGTAGAGATACCTACTTGTGTGCCTCTCTCTAGCTTTTTTCCTATTTTATTTTATTTATTTAATTTTTTAGCATTTTTTATTTCAGCACTTTTACTTTCATCTATTTGCTTTTTAATTGCATGGTTTGAGTATTTAAATTCCTAGATGCGAATGGTTAGGTCGTTCAATTTTTATTACAATTTCAATTTCCAATTTCCCTAGTTGTGTTGGTTAGGACGTTTTTTGATGCATTTGTGTTAGGACGGTAGTTAGAAGTAGATCACTATAATCAATCATTGCACTTTTGCATTACTAAAAGAAGCTTAAAATAAAGTGGTTGCTCTCCTTATGTTCGACCCATTAGTTACACTGATCCGTACCCTTGCGAATACTTTTAAAATTCAAACACCATACCTATTCTTGAAAGATGTCTTTTGTATGTCACTCCCCTTGATTTTCAACTGATGATATCCAGATCTCAAATCAATCTTCGAGAAGGTAGTAGCACCTTGCAACTAGTCAAACAAATCATTAATGCAGGGTAATGGATATCGATTCTTGATAGTCAGTTTGTTCAATTTCAGACAATTAATACACATCTACATACTGTCTTTATTCTTCACAAACAAGACTGAAGCACCCCAAGGTGATACACTAGGTCTATTAAAACCCTTCTTCAATAAATCCTATAATTTTTCCTTTAATTCCTTCAATTTAGCAGGGACCATCCTGTATGGTGCCTTGGACACAGGTTCTGCCCCAAGTATTTAGGTCAATACAGAACTTAGTCTCCCTATCTAGGGGCACAATACATAATTCCTCAGGGAACACATCAGAAAATTCTCTTACCACTTCCAACTCTTCCAATGTTGCAGTCTTTTTAGTGGTATCCTTGACACATGCCAAATAGGCTTCACACCCTTCTTCTAAAAACTTCCATACTTGGGTAGTAGAGATCAATAACTTCCTAGCCTGATCAATCTTGTGCCCCTGAAATGTAAACTCATCTCCTTCTCAGGGTCTAAATAAGATCTTCTTTTCTGCACAAAGTACACAATCTTGATATTTTGACAACCAGTCCATGCCCAGTATCACATCAAAATCCCTCATATCTATGAAGATTATATGAGTTATCATATCTCACCCACATATCTCTATGATACATGGCTCATATACATCCTCTAAATCCACAATAAATTCAGTAGGTGTACTAACCATCATCTTATGTGCTAAATTTTTCGGTTCTATTATCAATCTTGAGGCAAAATGAGAGGACACAAAAGAATGGGATGCACCAGAGTCAAATAGTAAATATGCTGGTATCATAGAAACAATCATTGTACCCATCACTACTCCAGGTGCAACTTCAGCTTCTTCAGCTATCAATGCAATCACCTTTCCAATTGCCTGTGGCTTCTTGGTAGATGCAGATGAAGAAGTCACATTGTGTTCTCCAGACTTTCTTTGAGGATAAAACCTTGCATAATGTCCTAGTTGTTGACACACATAGCATCTCACATAAATGGGCTAAGTAGTGGTGATGGCTGGCTGAGATTGGGCAAAAGCTTGACTTGAATCTATCTTCCTAGGTACAATAGCAGAAGAAGTAGCTCCCTTTGCAAACCTCCCAAACTGTTTTCCTATGATAACTGTCTTGGCTCGTCTTGCTACCTGAACTTGATAACTTTCCCTTTGCTTGACTTCAATTGACTTGGCAATTTGGACCACCTCAGCATAAGTCTGCAACATCAGACCCTTCTCTAACTTCTTAGCTTTTGCTCTATCATTCTTTATGTGCTCAGGCAAGAAGTAGTATAGGACTTCAAATTGCTGCTAGCACTCTAATACTGATTTAAGCCCTTGCATCAATGCCATGAACTCAGCTTCCTTACTGTCCCTCACACTGATAGGAAAGTAATTTCAATTGAAGGCCTCTACAAACTGTACCCAGGTTGGTTGTGGATACCTGGCTAATAGTATGGGTCTAGTAGCCTTCCACCAAGCATGGGCTTCATTCTGCAACTGGTAACTGGCACACATAATTTTTTGTTCATCACTGGAACCCAATACTTCCAATTCCTTCTCAACTCCTTCTATCCACTTGGTAGGAACTAATGGTTCATGACTCACTCCACTGAAATATGGGGGCCGATACTTTTGGAAATTCTCCCTCAATTTTCTAATATCATTCCATACTTGCACTGTTGGAGGGGTTTTTGGTGTCTGCCGTCTTGTAAGGGTCCCCATGGCTAGCACTGCTTGGGATGTATGCCCACTAGTGGTATGTACTGTGGTTGGCACCCCATAAGCAAACTAAGGATAATGGATTGTGGAAGCTGGGGGTGGTGGTGCCATAGATGCATGATTGGATGGTGATTCTTTGGCACGTATAGCTATAGCCAGCTCTTCTACCATTGCCCTGTGTGGTTGTTGCTGCTGCTGTAACTGTCGCTCCATATTTTACTGCATTGTTTGTTGCAGACCTTCTTGAATTCCTTAAAGCATGTTTGTCACTATTGCTGCCATATCCTATGCTGTAAGTACTGGTGGTGCAGGTGGTGGCATGGATGTTGCTACTGCAGGGACAGATGCATGAGCAAGTATATTAGTCCCAGATGCAATCGCACTTTCTGCCTCATCTTCCACTGGCACATAAAGGGTAGCTCTAGTAATTCGACCCCTTTTTCAATGTCATGGCTCTTATTGAGGTTGAATATATATTGGTGGAATTTTTGGGAATTCTTTAAAAATAATGATATATTAATTCCCAATGCTCAACACATATTTAGCAAGGATGTCATGTGGCATAATTTACAATAAGTCAATGTCTTGGTGTCTAGCCAATAATACACACCTTCATAGCCTAAATATACACTCTTTCTTTCAATAACATACAAGCAATATCAACAGCAAGAATGCTTTTATCTTGAGATTTTTAGATATTTAGTACTATGACACTGGATGTTCTAGAGTCTTATGAGTTATGAGACTTTATCTCTAGAATCTTGGCTTTGATACCACTCTGTCACACCCTGCCTCTAATTAGGCCAAGGTATGCGGCACTAGACACCTTACCATATCCAGTCAGCCTATTTCCCCAGCATCTAAACTCAGTGTAGCTCATAATGCGACAACACACAGCTATAAATCAGAGTTCATAATGATATAAATAGTCCATCTGCAAAATATATTATATCATCTCCAATGTCTCTAAGTGATACTTTATGTTACAATTATCCAGATGAAAGTACACATATTTGTACATTTTTCTCAAAAAAAATATTTACACAAAAAATAAAACTTCTCGTAAGTAACTATATACAATTATATACATCAGAGTGCTCTCAAGCAGAAGTATATATACAAAAAGGTAATGTCAGGATAACTCTCTTCTCCTCAATAGTACTAGCCTCTGTAGGCACAGTCGTCACAGTCATAGTTAGTCCATGGTCGGCCGCATCCTATGGAAAATGGGCAAAGTGATCCAGGGCCACTGTCTCATGAGTTGAGCAGGAAGTCGGTAAAACACTAGCATCATCATTTAGAAAAGTAAATAAGAGGTGTGAGCACATCATGCTTAGTGAGGGGGTGGGGGAAAGCAAGCACATACAATACAAAGGATGTAATGCATGCTCCACACTTTTAATGACGCTTATGGATTCCTATAATATTACACTACTTCCTAGTCCATTACTAGGTCTGATAATCAAGGGTATAGTGCTATGCAACTTAAGTGGTATTCCCGACCCTGTATGTTGGGCCTCAAGAATTCAAGCTCATTGGAGGCAGGAGTTAGCCAGCCCTAGAAAGTAACCTTGGTCGCCCTGCTAACTGCTAGGTTCGTAACCCTAGACAGTCAAGTGTACAATACATCGTACTCTGCTGTTACCCATTTCTGGGTACAGTACATTGTACCACAAAAGTGTACTACAGATCAGGCAGCCACGGGTCAGGATTAGTCACTACCTATCCCCTACTGACAAGGGTTGTAGCACTTGGGTGGTGAAAACCTAACCCACAATTTCTATATGATGCATAGTCAACATACATCATTCACATAACACACAATACACATTGAGCAACCATCAATGCCCCAACTCACCTATCTTACTTGTTTATGCTTCCCTGTTCACAAATCAGTGCCAATAATAATAATAATAGTTTTATGCAAATATCATATGCATGATTTACGGGTAAGATTATAACTAAATAAACACTCCATAAAATAAGTCAGAGCACTCACTCACTTTGGTATTCAATTCTGGCAAGTTCACTTCTTGGGTTCAATAAAATTTCCACACTGTCACTTATGTTCCCTATTTCAAAATATATTTGAATCATTAAGTACATAATTAAATCTTACATCTATCCACTTGTTTTAAGTATGGCATTCCCATTCCCAATATGTAGATGTTTTTATCTGTTCTTCCCTATGTATATGTGTTGATTCCCCAAATCTCCTCTATAGCAGAATTGGGTATAAAGAATTATTAATAGATCCTCATTGGGTGAAGGGGTTTCATCCATACTTACAATCCTCGAGGTCATATGAAATTCCAAGCATTGGATCCTATAGTCATGAGTTATGTTTCTCATTCATTCTTATATATTCAAATGCAAACTTATGTCCAAAGGCCTGCTAACCTATTACATAGCTTATCTAGCTTTTGGAACCCTAATGGTGGGTTACCTAGGTCAAAATTGGCTGGCCGATTGGGACCCACCGATTCTCCTTTACTCTGTAGAATCTGATTCAGCCATCTGTACTTTACTGGTCAAGTTATTGTTAGGCTAAATTAGGCCTATTTCCCTCTTTTGGAATCTAATCTGACATATTCAAGTAAGAGGAGTATGGTTAAATTTCCCAATGACCCATATTTGGGTTTCCAATTGTTCATTTCAGGTTTCTACCATTAAATTCTATAGGAATTTTAAGGTTAAATCTCTATTTAGGGAATTCTGTGGAATTTAGGCTATTTTCCCTAAATTAATCATTACATTGGGATTGGGTACAGATACTGGCAGCCTTATACATATGATTTCAATCCAATTTTGACTTACAACAGAATATCTAAATTGATTTAAGTAATGGAATTCCAATTTTCATAACTATTAAAATTCTGCCCTAAGTTAATTCTACCTAATTGATTCCAATTCCCATCCCACATTCAGCTATTACATCTGAAATCTTAGGACCCTAGATTCCAGGGTTTATAGGGACAAATTTTAGCCAATTGGATCCCTAAAACCTTCCCTGGAATGGGGTTTTCCTCACTGGGTAACAATACCCTACACAGGATTTCCCTAGTTATCTTTAATTGGCCAACAACCTAACCCTAGCTACCCTTTCCATATAAAATTACTTCCCTACCCTTAATATAGCAGTTGATTTACTCACCTGGAAACAAATTTATCCAGAAAGAGTCTAAGATAGGTGAGTTCTCTATTAATCTCCTTCTCTTCTTCTTCTTCCTTCTCTTTGCTTCTTCTCCTTCTCTTTTCTTCCCTTTTCTTCTTACTATTAACAGCAACCCACGACCCTAAGGGGTGAAATACTAGCCTAAAATTCATTTATATGGCACCCCCGGGTCTGTTTGGCTGGGCCCTAGAATCAATTATATAAATACACCTAATTAATCCATTGATAATTAAATTTCCAAAATATTTTCCTTGCTTATTTCTAACATTTAAATATATATACCATCTCAAACCTTATTTGGGTTTATTCACATAGGAGCAACATGGGGTTTTGCATAGTAGGGGTGTGGGGCCTACACCAGGGAAAAACTGTGTTCTTCCAGGTAAAATGGCTGGTCAGTTTGTACCCGTTGATTTGGCCAATTTCAATCCCCTCTTTTGCCTATCATCCTTCCCCTCTTTATCTTCTCTATTATAATTAAAATGTATCTGCCTGCCCACACCTTCTGGTGATCTCCCAGCAATGTTAGCAGGCTGAACAAGAACAAGTGGGGTCATCTCTGCCTTCTTGGCATTCCACTGCTGCCAACCAAGCCAGCATTGGTCTTCTCTGCACTGTACCCTTGCCTGTTCATAGGCAGAGGTGAAATTAGATTAGTGTGTTACATGAAGCCCTACATTGAGGCTCCATCTTCTGCTCTGGAAGAGGTCATGGATCTCCATGAGCCTCTATATTCATGATTATATCTCATAGGAGTTTGAATTTTGTGTGTTCATTCCCTGCAAACACTCACGAGACACCACTCGTCCACTAGGGTAACCTAGGGGTTTAAAGGCTTGTTGCATACTAAGTGCAATGGTTATTCCTATGAAAGTGTGTTAGGTTTTATTTTATTTTATTTTATTTTATTTTTCTTCTTTTCTTTATGTTTGCTTGAGGACTAGTGATTTTTAAGTTGGGGAGTGACGTTCCCACTTTTTGTTCTTGTTCCCATTATTAATCTGGCTCAAGATAGTAAACTTAGTGCTCATGGGAGGCAACCCACCATTTTACTTTAGATTTTGTTTTTGTCTTTTAGTCATTTTCCATGTAAGAAAAGATATTAGGCAAAGTTGGGAGTACTTGCACATCAATCCACAAGGTTATATTGCTCTTTCCCTCTTGTTCATATTTATTTCTCCCTTATTTTTTATTTTCTATATTATGTGCATGCCATTGGGGGAGACAAAGAATAAAAAATAAATAATAAAAAAAGAGAAAAAAATGTTAAACACAATTTTTCATTTTTAAGCATTCGAATTTCATTTTCTTGAGTTATATAGCATGGATTCTGGGATTTATAAATTCCTTTAACACTTAGTTAAACATAGAACACTATAGTCTTCTATTGTTTGTTGAGTTTCCACTTGAAAATTTCGAGTTTTTCCATCTCTTGTAAGATGAAGATATTTCAATGTATCTATGAACGCCCTAAGTAAAAAAAAAAAAAAAAAAAAAAAAAAAAAAAAAAAAAAAAAAAAACTAGTACTTATGCATTTAAAAAAAATCACCTTGTTAGTAACCAGGTCTCTTTGCCACAAGCATTGAGCTTTGCATCAAATAGTTCGATGATTGAAAAAAAAAATTGAGATATTGCTCATTAGTTCAGTTTTGGCTTGTAGCTTATTTGGTTCGAGTTAGTAAGCCCTAGGGTTATTCTACATCTAGTTCCTTAAAGCCATCTGGCTTGAGAATAATTGGCTTAAAGCTCACTACAAGGACCATTTAGAAAGCTTAAGAGGCCATAGCATTCAACAAACTTGAGTAGCATGTGTGAAAAAGGAAAAAATATTGAAAAAATTGCATGAAAGAAAAGAAAAAAAAAATGGGCTGAATTATAAAGCATTTGAGCATTTAAAGTGTAACTTGAAATGGGTGAATTTAAGTGTATAAGTGAAAATTTGCTTCACATGGAAGAATATTCTGTTCTTTATTTAAGCTTATGTTGAAAACATTAGCAAGTCTTTAGAGTTTTTGCTATGAATTATAGAATTTGGATTTTAGTTTATTCTTAAGTGATGGAATTGGGTTGATAGTTTCTTTTATCTTTATTTCATTCGGGACGAGTAAAAGTTCAAGTTGGAGAGTGTGATTCAGATGTATTTTATACATCCATGACCATTTTAATTGAGCATTTTGATTCTAGATTGATGATAAAAATGACTATATAATGTGATTTTCTCGCATTTGCATGTTATAAGATCATGCACATAAAAGATGCTAAATGAGAGGATCCAATGCAATCTAGACACCAGTTTACCCATGGATCGATTCACATGTGATCAAGGGCAAGATGGGAAGAAGTTTCATTGAAGCTATCAAGGGAAAATGAGGAATTTATACTCAATTTAGAAGTTTGACCAAGAGATTGAGCAGCAAAGAAGAATCAGATGAGGGAGGACTTGCGCAACTATAGGGGCATGATGATAATTTTGAAAGATGAGGAGTTCTTCGCATATTGGATATTGGGCTCATTGCGTTTGTAATTTAAAATGATACATCTTTAATTCTAAGTTCGAGTCAATCCGGGGTCAGGATGGAGAGATATAACCGAAAAATTGTTTTGGGATAAGTTGGAATTTAAGTTGAATTTAAGAATTTTTAAATTAATTCTATAATCTCTCTATCCTTTCTGCTACACGTAACACTCCCTTTCCCATTCCTATTTCCTCTTAGTTTCCTTCTTTCTTTCAAACTTTCTTCCCTTACAAGTATTCTCTTTCCTACTTGGTTTCTAACTCTCCTCATCCTTATCTTCCAAGTATCTCTTGTAATATCCTAAGTTCAGAACTCCCTTAGTCTTATAGGTGGTAGTAGTGAATCATAGTCAAAAGCTAATAGATAATAATGAGAATGGGGGGATAAATGAAAGTGATGGAAAGATGGGAAATTGATCAATTTATGTGTGGAGAAGGTCCCACACATGATAGGATATGATAGGCAGAAAGCAGGAAGGCATGGAAACCAAAAAGGGCTAACTGCTAGGATAGGCATGGCTATCCGGCGGGCCGGTTGTGCTAGCAGAATGCCTAAAAATAGCCTTTTTTCTTTGTGGTCCCCACTACTTTGAGGGGTCATTCCACCTATTTTCTACCATGTATAGGGACATGTTAGAGGGTTGTTATGCAACAAATTTCATATCAAACTCATTTCCCGACAATTAGTTATTTAATTTTAAACACTTGGGAAAAATGGGTTTTTCTAAAAAACTAATTTGAACAAACAGACCCTAAGGTTTGTTTAGCCTATATAAAGGGGCAAAAGTGAGCTGTATTCTCTCATTTGCTGTTGTGAACAAAAAGAATACAACGAAGAAAAGAAAGGGAAGGAAAAGAGGAGGAAGGAAGAAGAAAGGAAGAAGAAGATAAGGAAAAGGAAGGGGGGGCTGCTGTTGCTGCAGCTGCTGATGGTGCTGCGGCCCCTATTACTGCACACACCCACATGCTGCTAGGATGCTACCACAACCCAAGAGCTGGAACTCAGGCTGCAATGTTGATGGTGGATCTTTCTACACACCCAAAACCTATTGAGAAGGTAAAACTCTAACCCTGTTTGTGAATTCCACTGAGGCCAGAATGGGTTAGGGGTAAGGGTAGTGCAAACCTGAAATTGGAAGTTAGAAATTTCTTGTGGGAACCCAAATCAGTCTCCCACAGTAAAAGCTCCAACTTCTAGACCCCCAATTGGAACCCAATTGACTATAGGGTCATCCCAGAAACCCTAAACTAAGGGACTTTTCCCAATTGGAATAAATTGACTGCAATTGGTAGTGGCATTTACTTGTGCAAGAATTCAATGTACCTAAGGACAAGCAAAAAATTTAGTTGACTCCTAGAAAGAAAATTGGGTAAATTGAGACCCAAATTGACCTAAGACAATGCTCAGAGACCCAAACCGGATTGGGAAATTAGTTTCTAAAGTGTAGGAATTGAAAATGGGGAGGATGCAACGTGATTTATGTGCTGAAATTACTTAGCACAACTCTGTCAAGAAGAGGCATGGTTGTTGGGTTGTAAACTGCCAAGGGAACCGGCCAGCTAGTTGGCCCTGACAGAATAGGGATGGTTAAGCATTGTGAAGGATGGCATCTTTGTGGATTGTGTAGACATACTCCAACCTACCCAGTAATGGTTAGGCAATGTAAAGGCCTGATTTATGACTTAAATGGGGGAAGAAAATACAATAGAAGGTGTTGAGTTGTGAAATGTCAATGTTGCCCTTACCAATGCTTGGGACCCTACCCCAAGTATATTCATAAGCCAAGGCCAATACAGATATATCCAAAAAGGTAATTATGAGTTAAAAAGTTGGAGGTTCAATTCAGTATACCAAGATTTAAGCCCCAATGGCGGTGTAGGTTAAGAAAGCTAGATTGGTATACCAGCTTAGTTAGCTGGGGTGGAATACTGACTTGAGCTCTGTGTGCTGATTACCAGTAGAGTATGGATTTTAGAATACAAATCCAAGTTAAACATTTAAGTAGGAACCTACAATATACCCGGTGAGGACACGCATGATCTAGAATTTATCGAAAGGACACCAGATTTGAGAAATCAGGTGAGTGGGTGTTTGGTTTATTTTACGGAGTATTTCTTGTATGTTTTGGTTTTTTTTACATATGTGGATGTGGTGATATCTGTGTTATAGATTTATTTTATGTAAAATTATATATTTTCACATGATGCATATTTTATCGACTTGGATGTGATCGAGATTTGTGGATGATTATTATAATAGTGGATGGTAGTGGGTGTGATATTGATGGTCTGTGGCATGGTGTGGCCGAGTATCTGTCTGATACTGTGGGCTCAAAGGTCAGTCTTACATCTATGGCCACAGATGGTTATGATGGATGTTGTGATTGTGATGGATGCATGTAGATGTATATGGTTAGGCTCACATTGCTAGTGCTATAACCCCTTGCCAATAGGGGGTAAGGTATTGGCTAATCCCACTCGATGGTAGGTCACGGAGGACTACTATGCCTAGATACAACGTACTATATCCTGAGAGAGCACAACATGGTATGACATATTGTACACATGACTGTCAGACCATGGGGGACCGAGGCTCTGATTGGGACCATGTGTCAAGGGTTACTATTTAGGGGTTAGTTGGGGGACCAAGGCTCTGATCAGGACTAACTGACTCCTACTTGCAACGAGTTTGTATTCCTGAGGCCCAACGTACATGGTAGGAAATGCCACCTACGTTGCTTATAGCACTTACACCCATAGATACTGAGACTTAGTAATTAGAATGAAAAATTATATATTAATAAATGAATCATGTGGATCTTGCATATCGAGTAAGTGGTATGATATTGTGAGCTTGTGTTGGCATTTATGATTTGTATGTGTGTGCTTGCATGCTCACCCCTCACTGAGCTATATAGCTCACCCCCATTTATACCTTCTTTTCAAAAATGGTAGGGGAGACTACTAATTTATGAAAGGATCATTCCTTCCACACTAGGCTCTCTCACAAGGGAAGCAGACCAAAATAGGGGGATCCTATATTCCTTTTACACACTAAAAATGGTAAAAAGAGGCACTATTTATAGGCATTCAAACCTAATTTGACGGACCTGCCAAAAATAGAATCTTTTTAGTCGATCCACCACACAAATAAGATAGTATTTCATAGAATCAGCCAAGGATTAAAGTATCGGTATCGATCGTCGTATTGGTCGGCCAAAATTAAGATACGTATCGGAGAGTATCGTATCGTATCGGAGATACACTAAGATACATTAAAGATACACACATAAATGGATAGGAAACATTTTTTTAAACACTTTTGCATAAAGAATTTGTTAAAAAAAGCTATTGATAACATGTATTATGCATAAACGCTAAATTGAGGGTATCGTACTAAGAATTCAAGGTCTGTAGTTGTCCCATAAATGTAAAATCCTTGTTCCCAACCTTGATTTCCACTTTAGTTAGAGAGAAGTATGGCTGACAGCAACTTTGGAACAAAAACCCTTCAAAAAATCATTTTTTTTTCCTGAAAAATTATCCATATTGGCCATTATATGACCGTAGAGCCGATACGTATCGATACTTACCGATACGTGTTGATATATACCGATACGTACCGATCGATACATATCGATACTCACCGATACGTACCAATACATACCGAAACGTACATTTTACCTCAATTTTATATTTTTCATAGAGTCGTATCAAGGCATGTCGTATCGTATCGATGTGTATTAGTGGTGTATTGATCCATATCGGTATGTATTGTAGGATATATATCGATACGAAATGATTTAAAAAATTCAATGTATCGTATCGGTGTGTATCGTATCGATCGACTAAATTTAAGATACGTATCGGAGGGTATCGTATCGGTATCGGAGATACTTAAAACCATGGAATCAGCTAATTTTGGAAAAAAAATAAAAGGACGATTTGGCAGATTTACCCAAAATTTGGCGGGCCCGAGAAAATTTTGGATAAAATCTGATCCGATCGTCCCAGTTCTGACTTCCGAGAGAGATTCAGGGAGATCCGGTGGTCCAAATTTTGCATGTGATATATCGTCATAATATCTTTTTGAACACTATCCAATGGCATGGGTTTCAAGCTCCTTTTTCTCTCGTAAAAATTCAAGAATTGTAGTGAAGGATTTTTTGGGTGTTCCAAAAATTTCTTATTCATGTCGTTCTCACACCATCAGAGAGTACATAAAATCATTTCTTAATACCACATGCCATAAGATCGGGTACGAAAAAGTCCCAGGTTGGATTAGGGTTTCAGGATGAATTAGGGTTTTAGGCTGAGTTAGGGTTTTGGGTTACTGCCAGGTTTCAGGTTGGATTAGTACCTGTGCCCTAACTCGGTCTAATTTGAATTGTTGTGATCGGCCTCGGATCAGAGATCAAAAGCATGGCCAGATTTTGGCTCGTGGCCGCCCATTACCAAAGGGGGAGAGATGACCCCAAGTGTTCATGCATCGCATGCTAGTTTAATTGGAGAGGATTCGTACCTTCCGATCCCAGATGGTAAGTGACCCGACTCCACACACATAAGTCCAGGCACGTATCGAAGTTTCTGAAAGGCCTTGAGCATGGCCGAGGGCAACCACCCATGCAAGACTAGCCATGGGATAGCAAGAAATCAAGACAAACCACCGAAAATATGCCACCGGATCCACTGGGCCTGAATCCGGTGAGCTATTTCTGATGAACATAACAGGCTGCTGTCATGGTGTCGATGCCCGTGGGTCCCACCACTTGCATCATAGACAGTCTCGGATGATCCCAAATCATCCCCCACACTATACTCATGATGTGAACGCATTTTAAACCTAAGTGGACAAGTTCTTGGGCTTTGAAAGTCATAATTACCCGATTGGTCTGAATAGGGTCCAACCAAACATACCCTGAGGTCCATTTTAACTTATAAGTTAGAAATGAGTAATTCATTTCCTCATTTCTATTGTGTCCAACATAAGGAAGGAGATAAAAAGGAGAAGAAGGAAGAAGAAGAAGGGGAAGAAGAAGGAGAAGGCTTACCTTGGTGCCGGCTACCGCCAAGTTGTAGAAATCGTTGTTGGAGGTAAGTACACTCACTTCCACCACTCTCTCTCTTCATTTTGACCTAGAAAAAGCTAGGTGTGGATGGAATCTTAGTGTACAAACCATGTTAAGGTCATAGAATGCTCGTTCTACCCTCCCGGTGTTGTTGTCAAGCTCAAACCAAGCCCGGTGAGCTCCGGCAACATATATTGCCAAAAGACCAACTAGGGTTTTGATAGTTAGATCGACGTATCTCCCAAATGGCTCAGTGGAATTGGGATTTTATTGGCTTAGAATGATGCTGGGAACATCCCCTATAAAATCCACGGAACAAATCCCGACGATCAGGCCCGAGCCAAAAAGCCCCAAAATGGGTGGACTGTCCTTAACCACCATCGGAAATAGCCCAATGGATCCACTGGGTCTGCTTCTGATGGCATATTTCCAGTGGACCACTGAGCCTTAGGAGTTCTCTTTCAGTTCCAACGAAAATAGGACTGATATATATGGTGGAAATTCCCTGTTTTCGGTGGGTGTTTCCGGTGACATTACTATCACTGATGGATTTTGTTTGTACCCTTTGGGGGTGATCCATATGGGTCCCTCCAGATATTTTCGACACGTACTGATGTACGATTGCCCTTGTGTCTAGGATAGTGATGCGCACGAGCCCCAAGATCGAAACTGTGTGGATTGATCGGTGGCCTTATCTGAGCCCTAACACAAGCAGAGATCAACAAGGTCAGGGATGGTTGTTTTATTTTGGATTATTTAATTATTATAGAATTGTTCACATGTGTAGATTTAATATGCTTAATTATATTGCTCACATGATGATGGTGATTATCATATGTTACAGTCTTATGGATTTCATACGAACTATTCATTTATATGTATGATGGGATCCAGTGTGACCGAGGTGGTACCGGTACCGTGATCGCCTTGTGTTTGGTTGTGTGTGTGAGACAGAATTTGACGTGGCCGAGGTGGTACTAGTGCCATGATTACCACGTGTATGTTGCATTCATGCATTGATTATGTGCATTAGACTTAGTTGTAGTTGTGGATTACACCTTGTGGCCAAGGTCTAGTTGGTATCGTGTACCCCGGGACTGCATTTGGAAATTGATACTCTTCGTGGCTGATGATTGGTACCGGTGTCTCATAGTCCATACTCAACTGTGATATGTATGCTAGATTAGGTAAACGATCTCGGGTTTCACTTCATGGCCAAAGTCTCGCTAGTATCGTGTACCTGGGACTGTATTTGGAGATGGATTACACTTTGTGGCCAAGGTCTTGCCAGTATCGTGTAATTCATACTAACTGTATCACTATGAAGGCACGTAGCATATATGTGGTTAGGTATCACTCCCTATGCTATGAACCCTTTCCAACAGGGGTTGAGGTGTTGGATAACCCATTATGGTATGTTCGATGTGCCTTTTCGCAATGCCACACCCCCGGTACGATGCAATTGTTGCTAGAGGCAGGAACCTGTCCGGCGTGGCCGATATGTTACCATTGCCGTGACTGCCAGGAGGGGTTTATCAAGAGTTTTCTGGGTGACCCATGGATGCATACGAGGACTGACAAGCTTCTATTCACGGTTAGGGTTTGTATCCTTACATAGTCGATGGCGGTTCTGAGGAGAGGAAACAGCCTAATGCACTATAGTAGCATTTACCAGACTTAGTTTGTATTGTTAGGTGGATAATAAATAAATGAACTACATCACGAGCATCATGGACGATGTGTTTAATTTTCGCTATCATGCATCATGAATTATTATTACTACTGTCTTGCTTGAATGTGCTTGATTCCACACCTCACTGAGCGAGTTGGAAAGCTCACCCCACGTATACACACTTTTTAGATGATGATGCAGGTACTGTCATGCCTGTGGCTAGTGACTCTTTTTCCTTCGGACCTGAGTACGGAGTGAGCGACTGGTGGATGCCGAAAGAGGAGGAGCGTGGCCAGGACTGTGCTTGTGACTTTTGTGCATACGCGGTGCCATGAGGTGTTCGGCGTACTTTTGATTATGTTGATACAGATCTGTGAATAATATGTTTTAAACTTGATATATGTAAGTCTTGAAGGATTGTAAACATAATAACTTGGTTAATGATATTATGTTATCATTAGATGATTTCCCCATTTATATCTAATGATTTCGCTATTATACTCTAATTCTGCTGCTTTTGGTTGGTTGTGATGTGAGATTGTAAAATGTTAAGGTACTGTTATCAGCGATCCTGGTAGGTTTGTATGACAGGTACGTGTCTTACTCACACCGCCGGTATTCTTAATGGTAAGTTGGGTCTATTGGAATTTGGGTGTGACAATTAGGGTTTTGTTGAATTAGGGTTTTAGATTACTGCCGGATTTTGGGTTATCATAAAAGGCCTAAATTCTCCTCTGGTGTATAGCACGAACCTCGATCATTCCCTGTTTGTCATCATTGTCGAGGCGGGTGGAAAAATTGGGTGTCTATAGGTGAGACGAGCCAACATGAGGTGTTTGTTGAGGGATGTCTTTTGCATTCACCTTGGCTTCTTGGTTCCCTTTTCCTCCTTGAACAATGAGACTCCGTAAGGAATGTCCACTGTGAAGATCTATGGTTTTTGTGGGTGGCTTGATTAGTATCGTTTTCCACAGATGGTGCCAATCTATTGTAGAAAAAATCGTCCAAGGCAATCATGGAACATGCACAGAGAGGAAAACACAAGAGAGTGAGTGCCAGGCTAATCCGACGGAATGACTTTTCGATGCCTATGTCAAATCTTACTGTAAACAGATAATTCCAGTAAGAATGGAAAAAGTTTTTTGATCCCTTGAAAAAGGGGTTTACCTGGGTATTTATACCTGAACATGGTGATCCTTTAGTGAGAGTCCCACTTTGGTAGTTTCCTAATTTGGGTAGGAGTCCAAGTATGGCAGGAGTTATAATAGGAAAGTGAGTGTGGAAGACGTCCCAACTAAGGGAACTACACGTCCAAATCAGTTCTCCATGGATAGGGCCAGATTCCCTTCTTTCTAGGGAAGATTCCCTCCTTATGAATTTTTTTGAGGGGAAATTGTAACACCCTAATTTGATTTAACCCTTACTCTGTTTTTAGGCAAAGAAGAAGAGGAAAGAAATGCAACATTGGCATAGTTGGCAGTGGTAGAATGCCTAGAGGGCAGAGATGACCCTACTTGTCGATGCCCACCCTCCAACATCACTGAAAACTCATCAAAAAGCACGTTCACAAAGGTATTGATTCAACTCAAATCTAACTATGTAATTTAGATAGGAGAACAGACCCAAAATTGGGTCAAAAAGTAGTAACCAGCAGGTCCCAACGCACTGACTGGTGGGGCTGCCAGAACCCAAAGATTGGACTTCTGCTCTGTGGGGCCCACACTTCTGCAGCACAGTTTCCCATATATTTTTCCATGAGAAAAGACTTGTTTGGGGACTGCACTTTATATTAGTGGACAGTGAAGTACAATTAATGTTATAAATTAATAATATGATAGGTTATAATAGGTAATTTAACAAGGTACCAGCCAAACAGACCTTTAGGTCTGCACTATATAAGTCCTAGGGCAGTGGGATCCTCCCTTTAATCTATTTCTTCTGTTAACAGTAAGGAGAGAAAGAAGGTAAAGAGGAGAAGAAGAAGAAAGGAGAAGGAAAGAAGAGAAGAGAAGAAAGGAGAAGGAAAAGGCAGCATTAGCATAGTTGGCAGTGGTAGAATGCCTAGAGGGCAGAGAGAGATGACCCTACTTGTCCGATGCCCAGCCTGCCAACATCACTGAAAAACTCATCAGGAAGCATGTGCACAAAGGTACTGATTCAACTCAAATCTAACTATGTAATTTAGATAGGAGAACAGACCCGAAATTGGGTCAAAAAGTAGGAACCGGCAGGTCCCAACCTGCTGACTGGTGGGGCTGCCAGAATCCAAAAATTGGACTTCTGCTCTATGGGACCCACACTTCTGCAACACAATTTCCCATGTATTTTTCCATGGAAAGAGACTTGTTTGGGAACTGCACTTTATATTAGTGGGTAGTGAAGTACATTAATGTTATAAATTGATAATACAATAGGTTATAATAGGTAATTTAACAAGGTACAACCAAACAGACCCTTAGGTCCACACTATATAAGTCCTAGGGCAGTGGGATTCTCCCTTTAATCGATTTCTTCTGTTAGCAGTAAGGAGAGAAAGAAGGAAAAGAGGAGAAGAAGAAGAAAGGAGAAGGAAAGAAGAGAAGAGGAGGAAATAGAGAAGGGATTACTACACCCATCTGCTTACGATAATTCTTGTTTTGTTCCAAATGCTACTGATGAGTGGGATATTATTGACCAACCATAGGTTGTCAGAAGGGCTACAGTTTCATATGGACTATTGTTTGTAGAAATTTGAGCAGCATACCAAGGATTACAAAGAGCGAAAGAGCTGGGTCAAATGCAGTATTCTAGGAAGAAGGGTGGCCTTAGAACCATTTTAGTTTATAGTATTTGTAATATTATGGGTTGTTTTGAATCGGTTCAAGTTGAAAAAGGATTTGGGAGGGATGTTTCTATTGCCAAAAGTGGACAGTGCTGTCAAGGTCATGTATGCCGTCAACTTCTTTCTTTTGGACGATGTAGAATATATTCTGTTTAATTAATGCCTTTTCTTTTCAATATAAAAAATAAATAAATAAATATTTGTAAGTCAGAGAAACCTTTAATCTCATAACACGCATGTTACATGGACCAATGAAATGGTGATGATTTAGAGTTTCGATCTTTTAAGGCATTCAATAAGCTTTAACTGCAAAACAGAGATCCTGGCAAACTGTATTCGCATTAAATTATTTGGTGTCCCCCCAATCCCCTCCCCCCCCCCCCCCCCCCCCCAGATAGCGAAACAAAAATAAATATTTAGTTAAATTCTAAATATTTTGAAGGTTGGTTGAAGTTCTATCAGAAGGGGGGGGGGGGGGGGAGGTTTATAGATCCATTATAAAATACAGCTCGTTTGATCTCATAGATTGTGTGTGTGAGAGTGTGTGAGAGAGAGAGAGAGAGAGAGAGAGAAGAAAGACGAATGGTTCATTTTGATCAATGTTACATACAGAAAAACTCACTAGCTTTCTGCGAAGGAACTGAGATGGCTTTATGCAGCAATCTTCAACCTCAAAACAAACTTAGCTGTAAATTCTACAACAGAAAATCTGAGCTGGAACTTTCGGCCAAGGTAACTAACAATTTAAAGATGTCTGGAAAGGTTACATTCAAAACACATCAAATGTTTTGCAAAATAAGGAAATAAATTACGACAAGGAACATAAGTGACTGAAAGAGAAAGCAGACTCACCTATTTCTTCAAATCCAGCATTTGGAGTTCCTCTGAAATGGAAATGCAGTATTTACTGGATCTTTCACCAATGGCCATAGATCTGGTCAAAAGTTCATATTTCCATCTGCTCCAGTTTATGCACTATTTTTTTTTGGGTCCATCACACTGTTTACAATGTAAGTATATTCCAAAAATCTCAACAAAAATAGAGGAGAGGGAAGTAAGAGAAGCAACTAGGTGCTCCACTTCTACATGTGGATAGGCTTATCATAAGTCGCCATGCAAGCTTCCTTCAAGGCCTCGCTCATGGTTGGATGAGCATGGCATGTTCGTGCAACGTCCTCACTAGCTGCCCCATACTGCAAGGCAAGAACCGCCTCATGGATAAGCTCACCAGCATTGGGTGACATAATGTGAACCCCCAATATCTTGTCCGTCTCCTTTTCTGCAAGTACCTTTACCACCCCTTCAGCATCATCAATAGCCTTGGCCCTGCTGTTTGCAAGAAAAGGGAACTTGCCCACACGGTACTCAACCCCAAGTGCCTTCACCTGCTCCTCGGTCTTTCCGACAGATGCCACCTCTGGATGTGTGTACACCACCCCAGGTACCATATCATAGTCCACATGGCCTTCCTTACCTGCTATGAACTCAACACAGGCTACTCCATCCTCTTCTGCCTTGTGGGCAAGCATGGGCCCTGGAATAACATCCCCAATGGCAAATACACCTGGAACATTAGTTGCAAACCGCTCATCAACTGTTATTCGGCCTATCTTATCCATATTGACACCAATCTTGTCCAGCCCAAGCCCAGCTGTGAATGGAACTCTTCCAGCGGAAACAAGAACAACATCAGCTTCAAGAATACTCTGCTCGCCACCAGCTGCTGGTTCAAGAGCCAGCTTCACACCTTCCCCAGAAGTGTCGACCCCTACCACCTTGGTCTTAAGCATGAACTTCATTCCTTGCTTCTCAAGGGCACGCTGGAATTGTTTTCTGACCTCACCATCCATGGTTGGGACAATATCTGGAGCAAATTCAACAACAGTAACTTCAGACCCAAGCCGGCCCCAAACTGAGCCCATCTCGAGGCCAATGTAGCCTGCTCCAATGACAACGAGTTTCTTAGGGACCTCTGACAGATAAAGAGCTCCAGTTGATGATACAATCTTCTTCTCATCAATGGTGACGCCTGGGAGGGACTTGACATCAGAGCCAGTTGCAATTATGATATTCTTGCCTTTGACAACGGCACTTCCACCATCATGGGTGTCGACAGAGACTTCAGAGGGGGAGATGAACTTTCCATAGCCTTTGACATAGTTTACCTTATTTTTTTTAAAGAGCCCTTCAATACCCCGTGTCAGATTAGAAACAGCTTTAGCTTTCTGGGCCATCATGGCAGGCAGATCAACCTCAACAGAAGAGAACTTCACACCATGGCTGGGAAACGCATGCTTGGCTTCATGGTACATGTGGGAAGAATGCAGAAGTGCCTGACCAAAGGAGGGGAGAATAAAATATGAATAAGTAATTAATTCAAATAGAAGGCCAAAAAAAAAAACGTCTACCATGAAAATGTGCCAGAGGGGAGAAAGGCTAGGTTGCATTCTTTGCCTGTATAACCAACTAAATTCCAAAAGAATTAGAAAATCAGCAACAAAAAATAAATAAATAAAAACCTTACTAGCTATCTTACTATAAGATCATATCAGACTATTCTATGACAGTTAAGATGGAAAATTCTTCCCCATAAACTTGAGGGAAAATAGGCATTATTTCAGTTAGCCATTGTTTACCATATGATTAACAAATGAACCATACAAATATCTCTCTACTGAACAAGAAAATAAATAAAGATTACAGCAACATATACTAGCATTAATCCTCGATCCTCGATCCACAATTTCTACCTGTCCTCATTTTGATATTCAGAAAAAGAAATGAACAAAAAAATACCTCGATCAAAGGACAAACATAAGAGATATTGGGTGCCCTAAAGTTGACAATCGTCAGAGACCAAGAATGTAACTTTCCTTCTCTGGATCATTTTACGATAATCAGCAACCTTCAATCACTAGGATGTGTTTGTAAACAATACAAGAGAAAAGAGAGAGAAAGAGGCTCGATTTGGGTAATGGGAGTCCCAATCGATGAGATTGGGCTGCCCTCCTCAATTCATTATATAGATCAGAAACTACATACTCCTAGTAGGAATAGGAAATATACTCCTAGCAGGAATAGGAGATAATAAAAAAGGAAACAAACCTAACTTCTAATTCTATTCTACTAACACAATTATAGTTAGACTATAGCACACCTAAGGGGAGTTGTGGCTTGGCTAGACTGCTGGCCACGACCCCTCTTTCTCACGCTATACTTCTAATACTCCCCCTAAAGCTGGAGCATAGATGTTAATAATGCCCAGCTTGTTACAAATATAGTCCACTCCACCATTCTCCAAAGACTTAGTGATAATATCTGTAAGTTGTTCTCCTGTGCGGATATGAGTTGTAGAAATCACTCCTTGCTGCATTTTTTCTCGAACAAAATGACAGTCTACTTCAGTATGTTTGATTCTCTCATGGAACATTGGATTTGATGCAATATGGATTGCAACTTGGTTATCACACCACAATTGCATCAAAGTACACTCAAACCCAAGTTCCGTCAAAAACTGTTTTACCAACATCAACTCACAAGTAACATGAGTCATGGCACAATACTCAGAGTCAGTGCTAGACCTCACCACAACAACCTGCTTCTTTCTCTTCTAAGACACAAGATTTCCACCAACAAAAGTACAGTACCCTATAGTTGACCTCCTATCAACAGGAGGACCAGCCCAATCAGCATCACAAAAACCTTCAACGTGATTAGCAACATGTTGTTTGATTAGACCATGAATTACAAATGTCTGGAAAAGCTCTATTGTTATTTCGCAAGGCAATCCACATCGATCTAATGACCATGATCAGAGTACAACAGACCACGCCATGTAAACAATATAGAAGAAAAGAGAGAGAGAGAGATGCAATTTGGGTAATGGGAGTACCAATCGATGAGATTGGGCTGCCCTGCTCAATTCATTATATAGACCAGCAACTACATACTCCTAGTAGGAATAAGAAATAATAAAATAGGAAACGAATCTTTTTTTTTTTTTTTCTGATGAAATAGGAAACAAATCTAACTTCTAATTCTAATCTGCTAAAAAGTTATAGTTAGACTAGAACACCCCTAGCAGGAGTCGTGGATTGCGCTACAGCTGGCCACAACCCCTCTTTCTCACGCTATACTCCTAACAGTGTTAATAAACGCTGAACTTGACAACATACCTCAGTAAGGCAAGGATATGTTGCTTGATGCATTGTTATTTCACTTTGCCCACTTCATAGAGGTACTGATGTCAGAATGCATTTATTAGTTGTCTGGAGTAGAAATATTTATGTTGTTATAGTAATTATATGTAAGATGCACCTCGATTCTCTAACAGAACATAAAGATGTCGTTATGTTATCAGGATTGTGGAGATCTAATTACATATTATCTTCTTTTTTTATTTAAGGAGGTCGTTGGGTTAGATTAGGAAGCTTCCCACATAGCCCAAGCATGTAGGAAGTTACCTTTTTGTCTTGGAATATTATCTTTATCGTGTGTCAGTTATTAGATCAGGTTAGGACACCCAAACACAGCCTGCGGTTGGGAAGGGTACCTTTTTTTTTCCTTTTCTAATTGTGTTTTATTATATTTTGTTACCTAGGTAGTTGAGTCTGTTATGGATACCCCTACTTTTTGTCAATTGTTGGGGGTTCCTTAATTGTATTTTTCTCTCCCCTGTTTTTAGCCTTTAGTAATACATGTAAGGCTTACGCAGCCCCCGCACAATTTTCTCCTCCCCCCTCCTCCAATTGGGTTTTCTAGATCACTTTTTTCCTCTCCTTCTTTCCATCGTTCTGAACCCACCACCACCCGCAGATCCTCCAATTGATCTGCATCATAGGATCACAAAATAGAGAAAACAACCAGTATATGGAGAAAGTGTATATCTTACAACAAAGTAGTCAGATCAGGATAAATTTCAGGTCCGGTCTATTCTGTTAGAGGAATAGACCCATAGTTGTCACGGCGTGCAAGCGACCTTAGAGCTGCGGAATTTGATCAAATCCTGATAATAGAATACTAAGTCGCAGAGAAGTCCTAATACGATTAGGATTCTTAACCAGCAAACTAGAACTCAAAGAATGTCTACTAGATTACTAGAAACTACTAAATAATGATATAATAAGTATTGTAATAAACCCAGAACCTGTAACCACTACCTGCAATAGGAGAGAAAGAGAGGAGACAAGCTAAGCGATAGAGAGATGATATCTCCTATTGTACTAGTAGGAAAGTGGAACTCACTACAGCTAGCTATTCCTAAAGACTAAATAGGAAACTGAATCCTACTTATGGAAAGAATTACAATTAGATCCTAAGCTACTTTGGCAACATATCCCCATGGTAGATATTTTAATGCTCCCCCTCAAGTTGGTGTATATATATATATCAAAAGAAGGCTCCAGCTGGGAACAACTATAATAGATATTAAAAGCAACACCCAACTTAAACATAAACAGAGCAGTAATAAATGCCAGTGAACACATGAGAGAACTTCATTCTGATAGCAGTATTAACATCAATCATCAGCAGCATCAGTAGAGAAAAAACCTTCTTATCGAATAAATCCAAATAGCAATGAGCAAAATAAATGGTAGTGAACACCAGCTGCAACTCATAATATCATAGCAGCAATAGCAACATCAAAAGCATTTCTCAAAGAAGGCCGGTAGTAGGTAACAGCTAACAGCTACATCATAAAAATGCAGCCTTTAACATCTAACAGCTACATCATAAGCCCTTTTCAAAGAAGTCAGGTAGTAAGCTTCCTTGGATGCGCATTTCAAGATTATTAACCCCACCGCCCCACCCCCCCAAAAAAAAAAAGGAAGACAAATAAAACGAAAATATCAATGCACTTATGAGCCCCAAATAAAGGTCACAAATAAAATTGCAGTAGAGTCACTGTGAACCACCAGTAAAAGTGTTGTATAGGTTTCTGCGAACCAAGTAATAACATAAGGTTGTTGGGGACCAAGTAGTCACATCAAATTGTTGGAGACCAAATAACTCAACATAAGGTTGCTGGGAACCAGATAGCATAAGGTTGCTGGTAACCACTGATACATAGCATGTTGTTGAACACCACAAATACCATCTTCATAGATAAAATTGTTGATGAGGGCATGAGCAGATGACAACAACAAATAATCTTCAACCAGTAACTTGAACAGAGAAGAATAATAATCTTCAATCTCCCCCTCATGTGTAGCATGACATGTGAACAAATAATCCAGAGGATGCAATAAAGAATATTCCATTCTGTAACCGCAAAGAAAGAAAGGTTCTAACTATTTATCCATGAGGGCTGAAGCGCCTTTCGAATGGTATGAGTAACGACTTCGCTTCCTAAAAGATAGATTTGACTCTGACTCAGCAGCATCCACCACCAGAAGGAATTGCCTCACTTACCAACTTGGGTCCAAAGGAGGTTCCTATATGAATAGGAACCTCTGCTTAGCTATCTAGGCCTTCGTCCAGACTAGTCCTGCGGGCCCACACTAACCCCACAACCGCATGCACCAGGTATATCCCATCTAGGTATACCTAGACGTTAAACATTGTACGCTTTTTCATCTTTTATTAAATTTATACTGCTGACCTTTTAGCAAAAATAGATGGTGCATCAAAGATCCCAAATCAGACCTCTCAATTCCATGCACAAGTAGTTGAGATGTTGAAGCATTTACCAAACTGCATGACCACTGTTTAGCATTAGTTTGAAGCCAAGTTTTGTCACCTAGCCAAGCTCTACCCTTAACTCCTCAGGGATGCTACTGTGGTAGCCGTTGAAGTTTTGAAGATAGAAGAGCAACAAGTAGAAGGTCCTAGTTGCATTGAAGACGTCAACACAACTAAAGCGGTGCTAGATGATTTAGTGATCGAGAATTGTTACACCCATGCCCTAATTCGACAAATGTTGTGTGTCACAGATGAATCACAGGGAATTGACAGTACCAATGATTATTGGACTGCAGCTATACACTGTAAAGAAGGAAGGGATGATCCTACTTGTCCGTGTAGCTCCTGTCAATAAAATTGGAGGGGATTCAAAACTCTGAGGAAACATGGGTAAGTATCTTAACATTAAGGAGATCCACCTAATTATGTATGTTAGGCGTGCCCTAAGTCAGTGTACATAGTCTTACACAAGACCCCATAACTAGAAGGGCAAGTGCACCAGAGAATACCAGTTAACATGGACCCAGCAGGACTCACCGGTTGGTCACCACCATGGTATTAAGTATCGGTACATATCGTACCGTATCGACCGATACGTATCTGTATCGGCCCTTACCGATACGATATATGGAATTTTTAAAATCCTTTCGTATCGATATATATCCTACGATACATACCGATACGCACCGATACGTGCCGATACTCTATGGAAAATATAAAATCGAGGTGTATCGGTGCGTATGCGCTATGGTCATATAATGGCTAAGATGGGTCATTTTTTAGAAAAACACGATTTTTTAGGGGTTTTTGTTCCAAAATTACTGCCATCCATATTTCTCTCTAACTAAATGAAAATCAAAGTTGGGAACAAGGATTTTACATTTATGGGACAACAACAAACCTTGAATTCTTAATGTGATACCCTCAATTTAGTGTTTATGCATAATACATGTAATTAATAGCCTTTTTTAACAATTTTTTTATGCAAAAGTGAATAAAAAAGTGTTTCCTATCCATTTATATGCGTATCTTAGCATATCTCCGATACGATACGATACGATACACTCCGATACGTATCTTAATTTTGGCTGACCGATATGGCGACTGATACCGATACTTTAATCCTTCGTCACCACCGGTGGACAATCACCCATCAGTGAGCGTCCAACGGTGGTGCTGTGCTGACATAATAGGTTATTTGCCTGTGAAGCCCGGGTCTTCGCACCCATGAACTCTGAAGCACCTCAAATGGTTTATATATCACAAAAAGTGATAGATTAATGTCTTAAATCATTGGGAGGTGGGCCCACATAGGTCAAGTGTTCAATTAAACCTATTCTTATAAAAATGCATTATTTTGGCAAACAGGCCTTAGTCATCTAAGCCATGTATATAATGTACAAGGTTAATTCATTTATCTCATTTTCATGAACTGAAGAACGAGAAGAAGGAAGAAGGAGAGAAAAGAGAAGAAAGAGCAGGGAACAGAAGGAAATTGAAGGCTAAGAGAGAATTCTTCAATCTATTGTACACTTTGTTGAGGTAGGAACTATCCATGCCTTCTCTCTCTTTCCCAATTATCTCTTTTAAGGAACCAAGTCGAGAGAATTCTCTTTGTCAGCTGAAATATACAGGGTTGATCATGCATGTAAGGAATCCTTTGCATGCATGGCCTCTTTTGATGCTTCTACATATGAAGGCATGCAGCCCTAAACTGAATACTAGGAAATTAAAGGGTAATGAACCAATTAAACCTCTAATAAGGACTTTAATTGGAATTTCTGCAGGGTTTCGGCTGAATACAGCTATAATAGGGCCATTTACTTGTCTACAGACCCTAGTTGATGCAAATTGATATGTGGTCATGCTGCAAATAGGGAAATTAAGATGTGATGGCGAAAATCCATCAATTATATTAAAATGCTAGTAAAGGAGTTAAATACCACTGTGAGAACAGAAACTCACTAGACCATAGACACCCAAATGAAGCCTTCAGCTCTGAGAAGGAAATCTGGGCAAAGATCCCACTCTCAGAGCTACACCGGTCGATGACAACCAGTGGACCAACAACAGCCGGTGACCATCCACCTGTGGGAAAATCCTCAAATCTGAAGCCACTGGTTCATCAACCGGTCACCACCATTGGTGGGCCACCATCCACCGGTGCCTACCAACCAGTGACCCTACTGAACTTATGATTCAATGTTGATTTGAGGTTATTAGTAGACTTCAAAGAAGACGATTTCCAGACATGGATGTTAACTTAATTCCCTGTAATTGGCTAGGTTAGAACCAAATTACGGTGAGGCTACGTGGTTCGGGAAATTTGAGCAAGATCACCTATTCGAGACAAAAGGTGGGAGGTTGTTGTGTTTTATTTTGGGGAGTGTTTTTATTATTTATTCTTATGCTTGAACATGTTGCATTGTTATATTTTATGTCAATTGTTATTTCTTTAAGTTCAAATATATGGTGAGTGTGAGGATGTCCGTGTATGTGTGTCTCTGTGTGTGAAGATGTGTGATTGTTGTGGTGGAACACGGGGTGGATTCCGGCACCCTTACAGACTTACTAACATTATCTAGGTTGTGTAATAAAATTACCCTAATACCCTTACAGACTTAGTAACATTATCTAGGTTGTGTAATAAAATTCATACATGATTGCATCATGATAACCTATGTTCATTTATTGCATCATTATGGATGTGCTTGCTTGCATGCTCCCACCCCTCATTGGGCTTAGTGAAGATCAACCCATAGTTGTGTTTCCTTTTCAGATGGTGACACGGGTTCTCAAGCAATAACATGTGGTGAGACACCGGCTACTGTGGCTGATGGGTTGTGGGTATAGGAGTAAGGAGCATGATCCGGACTGCATATTTGATGATTGTGCTTAAGCACCATGAAGATGATTGAGATCATTTTCCTATTTCTTGATTCTTTTTTTGTAATTATGATGTACTACAGTCAATAACTTTGTGAGCGTTATGGATATTTACTCAGAACAACAACTTATGTATATAAAGTTGATAACATGTAGATGTCTCCAGTTGTTATTACAAGTATGATCATATATGATTTCTGTGATTCAGTAGTTAATCTTGTATAAATGTGACGTTAAAGTACTGCATCTTGGATCCTAGAGGTTTGGATGGACATAAGGGTATGTCCAGGTCAAATGCCTTTACCTTAGTCAAACTGGGATGTGACAAGAACACTTCACATAAATCATTCACAAGCATGTTGTTGTTTTTAAAGAGATGAAGTATGTATGTCTAGTCTTTGATGAGCAAGTTCCCAAAGTTGAGGATTCTATGGTCACAACACATGACTATACCTCAGATTATTTATAGTCTTGCCACTAATTGCTTGGGTGAGTTGATATTAGTTCAAGAGGAGCTCAATGGATCTAACTCTCTGACTAGAGATCCGTCAACAAATGCAACTGATACGAGAGAAGCTCGATAAGACTCGGCAACAATGTAGGGACATCAAGGACCAATTAAAATTTTTCCTTCAACAATTTAATCTCAGTCGTTGAGCAACAGGTGGATGACCCAAAAAATGAGTCACCAATGATGGAAGATGAGATGGCGTCAATGGTCGTTGAAGATTACCTGGTGGAAAAAATTAAATCACTTAATCTCTTATGTGAAACGATTAATTTTATTTCTCCAAGTTAATACTTCAACGAGCTTCGCATTGCGGATTTCATATCGTTCGATCATGATTTCAATAGTGACTTCACATTGGCAAGGATGGATGTCGATCAATTGGTGCTAATTCTCCCGTTCTACAAAACTTGTGGACAGGTTTTTCTCAACACCGGGGTAGTTAATGCAAGTGCACAACCATGGAGCGATCCAAACCCATCTAGGTATCCAAATGGAGATGAACCGGATCCATATTTGACTATTTAGCTTAGTAGGATTTTAGAGAGTTTTAATTATTTAGGAATATTATATAATCTTTTATTTTAAGTCTTTCTTTCCAAAGTGGTAAGATACATAGGAGTAGATTCAGTCTAGGATTTCTTTCCTATTTGAACTTGTTTCCTTTTATAGTTTGTTTCCTTTTTAGAGTCTAGGTAGGAGTTTGAATCTTTCTTTAAAAACTTGCTTGTAGCTAACATATGGGACAGAGATTTGAAGAATAAATTGAGTTTGTGGTTGTGAGTGCCCTATGTGACCAAAGAGTGTGTGATTCTCTCCCCCCCACCCCCCTTTTCTCTTGGGTGATTTAATGTAGGAGTTGATTACAAGGACTAACCCCCACAATGTATAGCCCCAAACAATACAACTTAAAAGAGATCTTAGGACAAGGGAACAACTACATGAAACAACCCTTACAATAAATAAGCAATCCACAAGAAATAGGCCCTAAAAGAGATAATCGGCCAGGAGAGAGAAAACCTCCTGCGTAGGGTAATAAAGGGGATGGGGCGACTGCTGCTGTGAAACTAGATTGATGGTAATCCCTAAGGAGGGGACAAAAACCTAATAAAATGAGGAATTTTTTACGGCGGGATAAGGAGTTACTTTCTTAATTTCAAGCTAAGGAGAGAGAAACAAGAGAAGTTTCTCTTGATCAGGGCTGATTCCTTAACCGTGCTCAAAGGAGGATCGATGGATCCTTTGAAGGCCTAGAACACTCCTTCTAATGTCTTCCTAATCAGATCATAGAATAGGACAACAATGGCGATCGATTGCTTTCAAGAATGAGGAACTCCTTGGTTGGCCGATTCTGATTTGGAGAGCTTTTAACAGATCTAAACTTCTTACTGGATTGATAACAGTGAACAGAAACAACAAAGGAAATAGAGTGATTAAACAATGAAGAAACAAGGAAGTGGGAGAGGAGGTGGCTATCTCAGCCTGGGCTTCTCACCGGCAGCTATCCCAATTGCTCTAAGCAAATAATTACAAAACAACAACAACAACAACAAAGCCTTATCCCAACTTAATGGGGTCAGCTACATGGATCCAAGAAAAGCCAAAGAGAGAAGAAAGAGAAGGCGACAATGGAAACAGATTAGTAAATGCTAACAGAGTAGAACACAGCTAAAGCGGGTCCGCTACCTGGATCCTAGCCCTCCAATCAGCTCTATTTGAGACCATACTTGGGACAAGGCCTAATTTGTGCATGTCTTTCCTTGCAACCTCTCCTATGGTCATTTTTTGCCTACCACTAGGTCTCTTGGGTCCTTCTATCTGAATCAAGTCACTCCTCCTTACCAGTGCATCCAATGGCCTTCATTGAATATGCTCAAACCACCTCAAACGACATTCTCAAAGCTTATCAGGAATTGCGGCAACCTCCAGGTCCGCTCTAATTTGGTCATTCCTTACCTTATCCCTTCTAGTTTTCCCACACATCCATCTTAGCATTTTCATCTCCGCTACCCCTAGCTTATCAATATGCTACTTCTTAGTTCTTAACAGCCCAACATTCTACCTCGTACATCATAGCCAGGCGCACGACTGTCCGATAGAATTTTTCCTTAAGTTTTACCAGGACACGTTTGTCACAGTACTCCACACGCACTCCTCCACTTCGTCCATCCCACTTTAATCCTATGTGATACATCATCTTCTATATATCCTTCTTTATTAATGATAGATCCCAAATATCTGAAATAGTTACTTTGCTTTACCTCTCTTCCTTCAATAGCTACCGCGTCATTATCTCTCGCAGAGTGACTGAAGTTACACATCACATATTCTGTCTTCAATCTACTTATCTTAAGGCTCCTTGATTTCAAGGCAAATCTCCATCGCTCTAGATTAGCATTTAGTCCTAATTTTGTTTCATCCAATAAAACAATATCATCCGCAAAAAGCATACACCATGGGACGTCACCTTGTATGTCTTTTGTCAACTCATCCAGAACAAGCGCAAACAAGTAGGGACTTAAAGCAGACCCTTGGTGTAGCCCAATAGAAATAGGGAACTCACAGCCTTGACCGCCCTTGGTTCTCACACTTGTTACCACGTCATAATACATATCTTTAATTACTTCCACATATTTACTCGACACTTTTCTCTTATGTAGGACATGCCACATTAAACCTTTAGGAACCCTGTTGTAAGCATTTTCTAAGTCAATGAAGACCATATGGAGGTCCTTCTTGATAGCTCTAAAGGTTTCCATGAGTCTTCGAAGAAGATATATATCTTCAGTTGATGATCTTCTTGGCATAAAACCAAATTGGTTATCCGTGACTCCAGATTCTCTTCTTAAGTAAGCAAATAATTGCAATTCTTCTTTATTCAAATCTGAGCAATATCAGTACATAAGCTCCTCTATTTAAAGAGAGAAGAATTACAATCATAATAAGACTAGGAGCTAGTTTCCAAATAAGACTAGACACTCCTATTGCAACTAGGACTAGATCTATAACTCCAATATGGAGTAGAACTAAGTAGTTATTGGTCCCTACTGGACCTTACAATCGATGGGCCCACTAGGCCTTATTAACTTAAACAAGTAATTAAATAAAAACATGAAATCAATGGGCCCAATGGGCCCGAGCCTTATTAACTTAAACAAGTAATTAAATAAAAGCATAAAATCGATGGGCCCAATGGGCCCATATTTCTAACTACTAACTTAGCCACTCAAGTGGACTAAGTATGGAACTAAACATGGATCAATAGGCCCTTCTTGGCTGGGCCTTTCTTCCTTTGATAGATCCTTCCAAAGTATGGATCTAAATCAGCTCCCCCCTTCTTAGAATCATTCATCTCCGATGAATAGATGGACATATAATACTTGTAGAGATCCGTGTCAAGACGCCGGCATGGATCCAAGTGCAATCTTGTTGTGGTTGTCCTTTCCACTTGACGAGGAATGAGTAGTATACCTTGGCCCACGAACTGTAGTGAACTTGTTGTCAAGGACATCTTCAATAACATCTTCTGCTAGGGTTACAAATTGGGTAGCTTTAGGGTATGTTCCGTGTTACCTTCATCGGAATGGTGTCCCACGTATAGTGTCTCGTAAGCCACATTGAAGACATAGTTGATCTTCAGAGTAGGAGGTAATTCCAGCATGTAAGCATTGGGATCAATACGCTTCAGGACCTTGTATGGACCCATATTCCAAGGGTGAAGCTTGTGCACTATACCGGGAGGGAACCTTTCAGGTGGAATTGGAACCATCACCTATCACTAGGCTGAAATTCCACATAGTGTCGATGACGGTTAGCAGTTGCTTGATACCCGTCATTGCTAACGGCTATGCGGCGACGAACATTAGCATATACCTCTGTGATATGCCTAAGGAACTTATCAGCTTCACCACTAACACGAGCAAAAGGTGGCAAAGGTACTATGTCAACCGATCGTTGTGACTGCAGTCCAAGAACAATCCCAAATGGTGTACGACTAGTGGTACGGTTGATGGAACTATTGTAGCAAACTCAGCTATGTCCAGAACAGATGGCCAAGTATTCTCATAGTCGCGGACTAGGCAACGAAGCAAATTACCAAGGCTTTATTCACCACTTCTGTCTGTCCGTCTGTTTGAGGATGGAATGACGTGGAGAACTTGAGTTTAGTGTTTGTTTTCAGCCATAGGGTCTTCCAAAAGTAGCTCATGAATTTAACATCCCTATCTGAAACAATCGACTGTGGCAAACCATTTATACACACTATCTCTTTGAAGAAGAGCTTGGCTAAGTGACTTGCATCAAGTGTTTTTCTGCACGGAATAAAGTGTGCCATCTTGGAGAATCGATCTACTACCACGAATATGGAATCATACCTTTCCCATGTAGGTGGTAAGCCTAGGGCAAAGTCCATGCTTATGTCTAGCCAAGGTACATATGGAATGGGCAGAGGTGTGTATAATCCCACATTCTTTTTCTCTCCTTTAGCAAGTTGACAAATAATAATCCCGCATTCTTTTTCTCTCCTTTAGCAAGTTGACAAGTACGAAATCTTTGAATAACATGTTGAACATCCTTCTGTAGTTGAGGCCAATAATAAAAGTCTATCGTCATAGAGTAGGTCTTGTCTTTGCCAAAGTGTCCACCCATTCCTCCTTCATATAGCTCTCGAACCAAGTGATGCCTTAAAGAGGTGCTTGGAATACAAAGACGTGTGCCCTTGAAGAGGTATCCATCATGTATGGAAAATTTGTCATCTCTTCCTCCTTGTAACTTTTTGAACACTTATGAAAAATCAGCATCAGTAGCATACTCATCTTTGATATGTCCCACCCCTGTACTTTATACTGTGAAGGTATTCATCATTAGCACCTTCCGACTAAGTGCATCAGCTACTTGATTCTCTTTTCCAACTTTGTACTTGAGAGCAAATACGTATCCTTATAAATATGAGATCCACTTAGCGTGCTGATCACTAATGGTCTTTTGTGAGTGCAAGTATTTGAGTGCTTCATGGTCCAAATAAAGTATGAACTCTTTACCAATTAAGTAGTGTCTCTAATGCTTGAGAATTTGGACAATGGCATAGAGTTCTGTCATAAGTAGAGTATCTTCTTTTTGCATCATTCAACTTCACTAGTAGAAGACAATCAGATGGCCTTCTTGTATAAGCACTCCTCCTATCCCGACATGGGATGCATTAGTATCCACTTTAAACATAAGATCAAAGTTGGGTAGCCTAAGCATTGGTGGTTCTGTCATCTTTTGTTTGATCAAGTTGAATGCTTTAGTGGCTGCCGACGTCCATTGAAATGGAACATTTTTCCCCATTTTGTGCATTCTGTGATGAGGACTAGAATAGCGCTGAAATTCCGTATGAGCCAACAATAAATGAGGAAAGACCGTGAAAACTACAAACTTCTGTCAAGGTCTTTGGAATAGGCCAATCTACCACACTTTTCACCTTTTCCGGATCAGCTTCTATGCCTTGTGAGGATACAATAGAGCCAAGGATGATAACCCTGGGCAGCACGAAAGAACACTTCTTCAAGTTGATATAGAGCTTCTCCTGTCGTAGTACTCTCATGACACGCCTCAGATGCTCAAGGTATTCATCCTGTGCGTTGCTATAAATCAATATGTCATCGAAGTATACTACAAGAAACTTGCCAATGAAGGGGCGTAGTACATGTGGCATCACCCTCATGAAAGTAATAGGTGCATTGGTGAGTCCAAAAGGCATAACCTTCCATTCATATAGCCCTTCTTTGGTTTTGAAGTCTGTTTTCCATTCATCCCCTAGACGGATTCGAATTTAGTTGTAGCCACTACGTAGATCAATCTTTGAAAATATAGAGGCTCCTGTCAACATGTTTAGTATATCATCCAAACGAGGAATAGGAAAACTGTACTTTACTGTGATCTTATTGATAGCACGATTGTTAATGCACATTCGCCATGATCCATCTTTCTTTGATGTCAATAGGGCTGGTACTACACATGGACTCATGCTTTCTACTAAGAAACCCTTTCTTAATAGATCATCCACTTGTCTTTTGAGCTCGGCATGCTCTGTGGAGCTGAGACAATAAGTGGGCAAATTTGGGAGTACTGATCCAGGCACTAGGTCAATGGCATGTTGGATGTCCCTCATAGGTGGTAGTTCATTTGGCAATTCATCAGGCACCAAATCTGAAAAATCAACAAGTAACTCTTTGATTTGTGGTGGATGTGTGACCTCTTTTACCGGTTCAGCTGCTTTAGTAACAAGGGCTAAGATCAGTCCGGTCTCTTCACTGGTAGTCAAGAACTCCCTATGGGGCAGCACACATACCTTGTCATCCAACATGGCCTTCTTGTTGATATTGTCTTTGAATGGTTGCTTCTTGGTTCAGTGGTTCCTTTAGAAGAGGTCTTTGCAACATTCTTAAAGAGCACATTGTTGTCATAGAGCCAAGGCCTCCCAAGTAGCACATCAGTGAGGACCATGGGAATGACATCACACCATACTTTTCTTTATAATTTGAAACCTTCAAGGGTACAGAACAACGTTGAGTTACAGCCATTGTGTTGTTGTCTAGTAGTGATACCTTGTATGGCCGTGGATGGGGTTCTGATACGGCCAAATTGATTACCCAGTAGGGTAAGAACACGTGGTATCTAAGGAAAGGACACGTGCCGCCCACCTGATAGAGGCCGCAAGGATTCTGACCGCGCCAACCGCGTGAAGAGAATATTCCCCACGAAGGGGATAGGACGTATCCGGGTAGGACTCGAAAAGGAAAGGAGGCGGACCCGAAGAGGACTCCTTCAAGAAAAAGAGAAACCCTAAACCCTAAGGACTATAAGAGAGCCCGAGAGGCGGAAGAAAGGTAAGCAAAAAAAGACCCACACCATTACCCTTGTGAAAAACTGTGCGGCCGATCTCTAACTTGGGCGTCGAAGGACTAATCCCGGATAAACCTCCTGGCCACTGCCTTCTGTACTTGTGCAGGATCAGCTCATACGGATTTTCGGCAACAACAAATTGGCGCCGTCTGTGGGAAACGATAGTAATGGTGGGGAGAACCTACAATCGTAAGAAGACTAGAGCAGCGTCGAACATAAACATGGGGGAGGAGGACCTTCAGGAGGGCTCCCTCCCTCGACGGAAATCGGAGAAGAACGGGAAAACGATGATCGGGAAGGTTCTACAAGGGACCAGCGTTCGGCCGGATATTCGGTGCTCGGAGATAGTAATCCTCCACCCCCTCCTAGAGCGCAGGAATATGTGACAAGGGAGCAATTCGAAGCCCTCCAAGAGAAATATGACCGAATGGCCGAGGCAATGAAGGAGGTCTCCAAAGCTGTCTCTCAGAAGACCGACGGAGCACCACGAGGCCCCCATATTCGGCCCGAGCGAGCTCGAAACGAGGACCGGAGCAGTACAAGATCGATAAGGTCCGGTCATAATCCTCGAAACCGAGCAATGAGGGAAAGTCCCGCACCCAGGGAAAGGACGCGGCATGCCGCCCGAGCCAGGCATGGGGAACCACGCCAAGGAGACAAACAGAGACACGAGGACTCGGGGTTAAAGCAGATGATCCTGGACCTGAAAGATGAGATCAGGAAGGTGGCAGAAAACCAGATGGGAGCTCGCGAGCCATACCTCACTAATGACACGGCTCTAGCTAATGAGGTCATGAGGGACCCACCCCCGGTCGGCTTTCGCCTGCCAAAGTATGACACCTACGACGGGTCTGGGGACCCCGTCGATCATCTGGAAGGCTTTAAGGTTACTATGCAGTTCCATCGAGTCTCAGAAAACATCATGTGTCGCAACCTGCCATTGACGTTCAGAGGAGCGGCAAGGCTATGGTACAACCGTTTGCCAACGAAGTCGATCCACAGCTTCAGCGATTTAAGTTACTTCTTCGTGAAGGGATTCTCCAGTAGCCAACCCCTTCAGAAAACCACGTTGAACTTGACCAACGTCAAGCAACACGAAGGAGAATCACTGCGAAACTACATGAAGTGCTTCTAACAAGAGAAGATCACGATCAGAGGTCTGGACCCGAAAGAAGAGTTCACAACCCTGCTGGGAGGCGTCAGGGATAAGGAGTTGAAAAGGTCTTTGGCGAAGCATACACCGACGAACCTAGCCAAGATGAGAGCTCGGTGCGATAAGTACATCCAGATGGAAGAAACCCTTTAAGCTTATGAAGAAGCTGAAGAGAAGACAGGAAGGAAAAGGATCTCAAGAGGCGACGACAAACCTTCCAAAGAAAGCAAAAGACAAAAGTCCGAGCGTGGTCGGGCACCCAATCCACCAAGGAGGTTCGAGAAATACGCGCCCTTGAACTGGAAACGAACGAATGTGCTGATGCAAATAAAGGACTCCCAAGATGCCAGAGCCATGAAGTGGCCAGGGAAGATGGGACGACACCCCGAGAGACGCAATATGGACAAATATTGCCACTTCCACAGGGACCACGGCCACGACACCGAAGATTGTTGGCACCTCAAGGGGAAAATAAAAGGAATGATCCGAAGAGGATATCTAGGCCGATCCGTGGACCGCGAAAAGGAGGATGCCCAAGACGACAATGACCACAGGGACAACCGTCGTAGAGATGGCAAAGGCCGCCATGAAAGAAGGGGGCCAGCCCACAGAGGCAATCAGGAACGGCAAAGGGACCAGACACCCGAGGAAGCTGACTATCACCTCCGAGATGAGAATAAAAGCCCAACTAAGATTGTAGTGACAATCTGTGGAGGCCTAGCCGCTAGAGAAAGTTCAGTCTCGGCCAGGAAAGCAAAATCCTATGCGAGAAGCGTACATGTGGCTGAATGGTTGAACAAGAAGGCGAGGACGGGGGTGGTTATTTCCTTCTCAGATGACAATCTGGAAGGGGTGCACACTCCGCACGACGATGCCCTGGTAATCACCATGACCATAGCCGATTGCAGAGTGAAGAGGATCTTGGTGGATAACGGCAGTTCAGCTGATATCCTGTTCCTTGAAGCTTTCTAGAAGATGGGTCTAGACGAGGGAAAGCTGAAGAAAGTCGAACACCTATTGCAGGGATTCTCCGGCGTCCCAGTAAAAGTGGAGGGATCGATTGAGTTGCCGGTAAGAGCCGGCACCGGAGATCGCCAAGTAACAGTCATGATCAACTTCCTAGTAGTAGGCATTACTTCGGCATACAACGTCATACTAGGGAGAGTTGGTTTGAACCTGCTAAAGGTTGTCGTCTCCACACCACATCTCAAGATGAAATTCCTAAGCAAGAACGGTGTCGGCAAATGTCGAGGCGATCAGGAGGCATCCCGGAGGTGTTACGCCACTACCTTATGGGGAAGAGAAAAGGCGGGCGAGGCGCTCCCGATAGAAGATCTGCGCGATGACAGTTATCAAAGGGGGGGAACCGACTGAGGATCTAATACAAGTTGAGGCCGAAGAGGGGGATAACACTCGCCGATTCCAGGTCGAGGCTATAATGCCAAGGCAACAACGAGAAAAACTCATCTCATTCCTCCGAAACAACTCTGACGTCTTCGCCTGGTCGGCCTTAGACATGCCTGGAATAGACCGAGAGGTAATAGAGCATCATCTGAATGTCAACCTGGCAAAGAAGCCGGTACAACAGAAGAAGAGGCCTTCGCCCCCGAAAGGCAATAAAAAATAAATGAAGTAGAGAAGTTGCTGAAGGCCCAGCTCATCCGCGAAATCCAATACCCGGAGTGGATATCCAACGTGGTGATGGTCCCGAAGGCAAATGGAAAGTGGAGGATCTGCATCGACTTCACCGATCTGAACAAGGCCTGCCCAAAGGACGGATACCCCCTGCCGAAAATAGACCTCCTCATCGATGCCATGGCAGGACACGAGGCACTGAGCTTCATGGATGCGTATTCGGGGTACAATCAGATCAAGATGTCTGAGGGTGATGTCCCGAAGACATCCTTCATGACCGAGGGGGGATTGTACTGTTATGAAGTCATGCCCTTCGGGCTAAAAAACGCAGGGGCCACCTATCAAAGGTTGGTGAATAAAATCTTCAAGGGGATGATCGGCAAAACCATGGAGGTATACGTGGACGATATACTTGTAAAAAGCTTGAAGGCAGAACAACACATTCGAGACTTAGAAAAGGCGTTCCAGGTGCTGAGGCAGTACGACATGAAGCTGAACCCAACAAAGTGCGCATTCAGAGTGGCATCGGGAAAGTTCCTCGGATTTATTATCTCGGAGAGGGGAATTGAAGCCAATCCGGTGAAAATACAAGCCATTCGAGATGTGAGGTCACCCCAGAATGTGAAGCAAGTCCAGGAGCTAACAGGCAGAGTCGCCGCCTTAGGGCGATTCATGTCTCGGTCGGCTGACAGGTGCCTCCCCTTCTTCAAAGCCTTGAAGGGATCCAAAAAGTTCGAATGGACGGAGGAATGCGAAAAGTCCTTTGAACAACTGAAGGAGTACCTGGCTGCACCCCCACTGCTGACGAAGCCAGACGCCGAGGATACCTTGCAGTTGTACCTTGCTGTATCAATAGTGGCGGTAAGCGCAGTACTGACGAAGGAAGAAGGAAGGCAACAACAGCCAATATACTATATTAGCCGAACCCTGCTAGATGCCGAAACAAGATACAAAAAGACGGAGAAAGTGGCGTAATCCCTGGTAACAGCGGCAAGAAAGCTGAGGCCCTATTTTCAATCACATACGGTATGCGTACTCACAGACCAGCCCCTGAAGAAGATACCTCAACGGCCGGATATGTCCGGTCGCCTGGTAAACTGGGCCATAGAGTTGGGAGAATTCGACATCCAGTACAAACCGAGAACCGCAATAAAAGCACAGGCCCTCGCAGACTTTATAGTCGAGATGACACTCCCTGATGATCCCCAGGAGTTTTCTGAGGACCGAGGAGAAAAGGCTTGGACATTGTACGTGGATGGTGCTTCCAATAGCGCGGGAAGCGGCGCAGGGATCATATTGGTCAGCCCCGGAGGTTTTAAGATCGAGTACGCCCTACGGTTCGACTTTGATGCCTCCAACAATGAAGCAGAGTACGAAGCGTTAATAACCGAAATTAATCTGGCGCGAGCTTTGATGGTACAGGAGCTGGTGGTGTATAGTGATTCACAGCTCGTGGTACGACAGGTTAATGGAGACTACGAAGCCAAAGAACAAAGGATGGTTGAGTACTTGAAGACAGTGCGAGAAAGAATAACAGCCTTCAAGAAGTTCGAGGTAAGGCAGGTGCCACGAGAAGAGAATGCTAGTGCAGACGCACTGTCGCAGTTGGCCACCTCTGACTTCACAGACCTTGGACGATCGGTGTATTTTGAAGTGCTACCACAACCAAGTACCAAAAGACCCCAAGAGGTATTACCCGTAGGCGAATACGGCCATAGTTGGATGGATGCCATAACCGAATACCTGAAGGAACACTTCTCGAGAATAGGGACGAGGTAAGGAAGGTACGAATGAGGTCAGCACGCTTCCTTCTGAAGGACGAGACGCTGTACAAAATAGGGTTCACCGTGCCGTACCTCAAGTGCCTGACCCCCCCAATGGTGAGTACGCACTCCGAGAAGTGCATGAAGGGATATGCGGCCAACACCTGGGAGCCCGGGCCTTGGCACATAAAGTGCTGAGGCAGGGCTTGTTCTGGCCGACAATGAGGAAGGACGCAAAATCGTTAGTCAGGAAGTGTGTCAAGTGTCAGATGTTCGCCCCCCGTCCCCAGGCAGCACTCTACCAAGCTCTCATCCCTATCAAGCCTAATACCATTCGCCATGTGGGGAATGGACATCCTGGGCCCATTCCCCCTGGCCACGAGATAAAGGAAGTTTGTAGTGGTGGCGGTAGACTACTTCACGAAATGGGCAGAGGTCGAAGCACTGGCGACGATATCCGAAAAGAATGTAAGGAACTTCTTCCAAATGGGGGTAGTCTATTGATTTGGAATCCCTCGGGTGGTGGTAACGGATAATGGAACTCAGTTCGTCAACCCAACTTTCGGCTTGTTTTGTGATGCCCTCGGCATTGACCACAGGAAAACATCTGTCAGTTATCCATCGACCAATGGGCTAACAGAGGTAACCAACCGTACCCTGCTCCAAGGAATAAAGAAGAGACTGGATGATGCCAAAGGGTTATGGGAAGATGAGTTGTACAACATCCTCTGGGCTTACCGCACAACTGAGAGATCGACCACCGGAGAAACACCCTTCATTTTAACTTACGGCACCGAAACTGTACTTCCGGTGGAAGTAGGGGCCGTAACCCACCGGATTCAGTACTATAATGAAGAAGAAAATGACAAAGGATTCCGAGCGAATTTAGACCTCTTGACCGAAGTCAGGGCACCTCGTAAGAAAGGATCGCCGCCTACCAGCAGAGGGTTACGAGGCACTACAACTCCAAAGTCCGAAAGAACAAGTTCAGAATGGGTGACCTCGTCCTCAGAAGGGCAAAAGTATCAGACCCGAGGCATCAAAGAAAGCTAGCTCCAAATTGGGAAGGTCCTTACAGAGTCTTAAGGGTAATACGACCAGGGTCCTATCACCTAGAGACTACGGGGGGGAGAAAAGGTACCCCGATCGTGGAACTCGAAGAACTTAAGAAAATTCTACCAGTAGTGAAGTAGAAAATTCTACCAGTAGTGAAGTAGCAAGCACTCACATTTTGTAATTTTTTGCTCCTAAGCACTTTCAAGTTGTAACTCCTCATCCTAAGCTCTCCGGAGGATTTTATTTATGAAAAATATATAAGCTGGTTTACGGCAATTGATAGGAATTCTCCTGTTTAGTGGCTTTAGCTTTGCCGAAGGTCATTACCTCGATTGTTGATCAAGGCAGAGCCAAAGGAAATTTGTGGAAGGGATACAGCCGAAGGTCCTCAGTTATGTGACAACGGCCGAGGGAACTACCCTCGGCTGGATGTTCGGCCCAGGACCAGAGGTTAAAAGACCCCTCGGCTGGAGCTGAGGGGGAACACAACACTTGGTGAAAATCCTACTTGTTCAGGATCCCTTAAAGTCCATGGCCCTCGGACTTGGGAAACCTCTCAGATAAGCCGATGGAGCAGAACCAAGCCTCGTACTAGAGTAGAGGCGTATTAATCCTTAGGCTGCCAACAAGGGGTTTCGGCCTTCTTGCACCTACCTACGGGCTAAAGATCCCATATCAGAAAGAAAACGCAAAAAAACAAAAGGCTAAGGTATCCGAAGAAACAGAAATATTCATTGAAAAGGCCCGAAGGCCGAGATTATATGAAAAGGCCCGAAGGATCATATCACAAAAAAAAAAGAGCCCAAGGCTGAGGTAAGACGCAGGGTGGCTTCAGGGGGCATCCATCCGGTTCATGGCCTCGTCCTCGGCATGGTGGAGGGTCTCCTGATCGGAGCCATAGTGACTAGGAGTCAGAGGCACCTCACGTTGCAGCTGAACCTCACCATCCTCGCTACAGCCTTCGCCATCGGAGTCGGCAACCTCGTTGGCTGTTGGGGCTGCCTCAACACACTCCTCTTCGAAGATGAGCCCGCTGTCCTCGAAAGAGACCTCTGGGTAATGCTCGAGGACCCAGTCTCGGACCTCAGTAGCACCCATTGTGAAACCAGGGGCGATGGCGCGCTTGATCTCCTCCCGAAAGCCCTCAGAGGCCCTATACTTCTCGGCCTCTCGGAACTCGGCCTTTTGAACCCTTGCCGTTATCTGCGCCTTCACCTCCGCAAGCTTTCGATCACATTCCTGGCGAGTACGAAGAAGGTCCGCTTCCAGGTGCTCCACCTTCTCGAGGAGAACCGAACGCTCATTCTCCAGGGCTGACTTCTCGCATTCGGAAGCCTCCAGGTCTCGGGCCATGGCTTTGGCCCGGATCGCCAGCTAACCCACTTGGTTTTGGGCCTACAGAAGACATCGATGGTCAGAATGTTGTAATAATAATAAATTTAGGTTTGGACGACCGAAGCTTACCCCTGCCATGAAGATGCAGGCGCTGGTTATCATGGCCGCCGTCCCTTGTCGTTGTGCTTCGACGACATCTCGGGCGAGACTACCCTTCAGTACCAGCTCACGAGCGACACGCCCGACGGACAAAGTGTCGTCTTCTTTGACCGACCACCGAGGGACGAAGCCAACCTCGGCCCTCACATTCCATCCCTCGGACCCCCCTGGACTCCGATACCTACGGTTAGACATTGTCCTCTCAGACGATGAGGGATTATACCCAGACGAACAAGACATCGTACTTACTTTTGGTGAAGACGAAGTGCTAGAGGAAAAGGAAGCTGAGACCGAGGGGAAGCTCTCCGAAAGGAACACCTAGACCGAAGGAAGGCTCTCCGAGGGAAAAACGAAAGTGACCCACAAATGGACCCTCACTTTATAAATGGAAGAAAAACGATACGACTGCCTTAGCATTAATGGCGTCGTCACGTCACCAATTACCACCCCTCGATATTTGCGCCAGGGCGGACCTGACCGAAGGTCCTTACGTCGGTTGGTAGCTCAGGCAAAGGCCGAGCGGACCTGACCGAAGGCCCTTACCTCGGTTGGGGGCTCAGGTAAAGGCCGAGCGGACCTGACCGAAGGTCCTTACCTCAGTTGGGGGCTCAGGCAAAGTCCGAGCGGACCTGACCGAAGGTCCTTACCTCGGTTGGGGGGTCAGGCAAAGGCCGAGCGGACCTAACCAAAGGTCCTTACCTCGGTTGGGAGCTTAGGCAAAGGCCGAGCAGACCTGACCGAAGGTCCTTACCTCAGTTGGGGGCTCTGGCCAAGGCCGAGCGGACTTGACCGAAGGCCCTTACCTCGGTTGGGGGCTCAGGCAAAGGCCTAGCGGATCTGACCGAAGGCCCTTACCTCGGCTGGGAGCTTAGGCGAAGGCCGAGCGGACCTGACGGAAGGTCCTTACCTCAGTTAGGGGCTAAGGCAAAGGCCGAGTGGACCTGACCGAAGGTCCTTACCTCGGTTAGGAGCTCAAGCTAAGGCCAAGCGAACCTGACCGAAGGTCCTTACCTCGGTTGGGGGCTCAGGAAATGGCCGAGTGGACCTGACCAAAGGTTCTTACCTCGGTTGGGAGCTCAGGCCAAGGCCGAGCGGGACCTGACCGAAGGTCTTTACCTCAGTTGGGAGCTCAGGCAAAGGCCGAGCAGACCTGACCGAAGGTCTTTACCTCGGTTGGGGGCTCAAGCAAAGTCCGAGCAGACCTGACCGAAGGTCCTTACCACGGTTGGGGGCTCAGGCAAAGGCCGAGCGAACCTAACCGAAGGTCCTTACCTCAGTTGGGAGCTCAGGCAAAGGCCGAGAGGACCTAACCAAAGGTCCTTACCTCGGTTAGGGGCTCAGGCAAAGGTCGAGCGGACCTGACCGAAGGTCCTTACCTCGGTTCGGATCTCAGGCAATGGCTGAGTGGACCTGACCGAAGGTCTTTACCTCGGTTGGGAGCTCAGGCAAAGGCCAAGCGGACCTGACCGAAGGTCCTTACCTCGGTTCAGATCTCAGGCAATGGCCGAGCGGACCTGACCGAAGGTCCTTACCTCGGTTGGGAGCTCAGGCAAAGTCCGAGCAGACCTGACCGAAGGTCCTTACCTCTGTTGGGGGCTCAGGTCAGGCCCGAGCATACCTGACCGAAGGTCCCGGTCGCAAGCAAAACTAAAGCCGGAGCCAAAAGAATAAGACCTAAGGGGCGCATGAATGAGAGAAAATGATGAAAAACTTGATTACTCCCACAGGAAGAGCCTCCTAATAGGAGTAAGGGGGCTACTGATATGGTCAAATTGATTGCCCAGTAGGGTAAGAACACGTGGTATCTAAGGAAAGGACACGTGCCGCCCACCTGATAGAGGCCGTAAGGATTCTAACCACGCCAACCGCGTGAAGAGAATATTCCCTACGAAGGGGATAGGACGTATCCAGGTAGGACTCGAAAAGGAAAGGAGGCAGACCCGAGGAGGACTCCTCCAAGAAAAAGAGAAGCCCTAAACCCTAAGGACTATAAGAGAGGGCCCGAGAGGAGGAAGAAAGATAAGCAAAAAAGACCCACACCATTACCCTTGTGAAAAACTGTGCGGCCGATCTCTAACTTGGTTGTTGGATGACTAATCCCGAATAAACCTCCGGGCCTCTACCTTCTATGCTTGTGCAGGATCAGCTCATACGGATTTTCGGCAACAACAGGTTCAATCTTCAATTTTCCTTCCACCACGAAGGCTTGAGATACTACATTCACCCAACTCCCACTATCCACAATTACCTGAGCTTTGTGAGGTTCACTAGACATCAAGGTGTAGAAAATATTGTGCCTCCTTTAGTCTTTCCCCTTAGATTTGGCCACTAGGATTCTTGCAACAACATTGACATAGGCATACGGATCATCGTCCTCTGGTGTGTATTCATCATCAAGCTCACCTTCCATTCCTTTAACATTAATGGCCCAATCATCATCTTGAGGTTCATGATTTGCATATCAAGGTTGGACGCAATAGCATTGATGATGGAGTTAGATTTTCCACACTTAGGACATAACTTCGAAACATGACCAGTTCCCCCACAGCTGTAGCATGTCACAGCTCTTGTCTCCCTTCCTCCCATTGGAGCCTTACCCTTATCTTGTGTAGCTTGTGGAGCTCGAGTAGGGAATCCACTGGGTTTGGTTGGTGTTAATTGTCTCTTGCTGTCATTGGGCTGATTGTACCTTCTAGAGGATGATTTGATCAAATCCTCTGTCTCTGTGACTTCTCAATGCATGTGTTCAAGGAAGGTAGTTCTATTACGCCCAGCTTCTCATGAATGTTATGACTCAATCCAAATTTGAAACGGGATATGAGTAGTTCTTCATCTTCATCATAGGCACCTGTTTGTGACAGTAATTCATTAACTTTGTTGACATATTCTTCTATCGTCATAGCATCTTGCCTAATGGTATTCAGCATGTCATAGAGTCGACGTCGGTAGGTTGGTGGTAGGAATCTTTCACAGAGTATCAGTTTCAGGTGTTCCCAATTTTGGGGCATTTGTCGCCTGCACATGAGTTTGTCTTCTTCTACCTTCCACCAGTCCTTAGCTCCACCTGTTAGCTTGGTGATAGCTAATCTCTCTTCAGGCATGCGGTACCAGTGGAAATAGTCATCAAAGGAGTTTAGCCAGTCATGGAAATAAAAGGGATCATGATTCCCGTTGTACTCTTTCAGTTCTTACTACACTTTATGTGTACCATCATAGTGAAACTGATGGTCTTCGTACTCATCATATTCTTCACTCCGAATTGGTAAATTTCTTCAAGCCTGCATAGTAACCCTTCAAGGTACATAGGAAGTGTTGTTAACAGTAGGCTGAGCATTAGCTTGGGCAACAGTAGTCTGAGTATTGGAGTGAGCAGCAGTAGACTCTTTAAGTTCAGCTAACTGTTGGTCATATCCTTCCATCCTTGTAGTCAAGGTTTGAAGGGATTTCTACACATCTTCTAGAGTGATTTGTTTGGAGTTTTCTTCAACCATTCTCTAATACCACTTAATGTAGGAGTAGATTACAAGGACTAACCCCCACAATGTATAACCGCAAAAAATACAACTTAAAAGAGATCTTAGAACAAGGGAACAACTAGATGAAACAACCCTTACAATAAATAAGTAATCCACAAGAAATAGGCCCCAAAAGAGACAGTCGGCCAGGAGAGAGAAAACCTCCTGCGCAAGGTAATAAAGTGGATAGGGCAGCTGCTTCTGTGAAGAGCTGAAAACTGGATCGATGGTAGTCCCTAAGGAGGGTACAAAAACCTAAAAAAATGAGGAACTTTTAATGGAGGGATAAGGAGTTACTTTCTTGATTTCAGGCTGAGGAGAGAGAAACAAGAGAAGTTTCTCATGATCAGGGCTGATTCCTTAACCATGCTTAGAGGAGGATCAATGGATCCTTTGAAGGCCTGGAACAGTCCTGCTGATGTCTTCCTAATGAGATCACAGAATGGGACAGCAAGAGATCGATTGTCTTCAAGAATGAGGAACTTCTTGGCTGGCCGATTCTGATTTGGAGAGCTTTTAACAGATCTGAACTTCTAATTGGATTGATAACAGTGAACAGAAACAGCAAAGGAAATAGAGTGATTAAACAAAGAGGAAACAAGGGAAGTGGGAGAGGAGGTAGCTATCTCAGTGTGGGCTTCTCACCCACAGCTATCCTAGCTGCTCTAAACAAATAATTGCAATTCTTCTTTATTCAAATTTGAGCAATATCAATACATAAGCTCCTCTATTTAAAGAGGGCAGAATTACAATCATAATAAGACTAGGAACTAATAGGAGCTAGTTTCCAAATTCCTATTGCAACTAGGACTATATCTATAAGTCCAACATGAAGTAGAACTAAGTAGCTAATGGTCCCTATTGAACCTTACAATCGATGGGCCCACTGGGCCTTATTAACTTAAACAAGTAATTAAATAAAAGCATGAAATCGATGGGCCCAATGGACCCTTCTGTCTAACTACTAACTTAGCCACTCAAGTGGACTAAGTATGGAACTAAACATGGATCAATAGGCCCTCCACCATGTAGAGTTTGTCATTCACCCAAAATAGTATGAAGAGCAGATTAGAAGATTGCATTCCTCACTTTCAAGAGCTGCCAGAGTTTTGTTATGGATTGAAGCTTGACCTTCATAACACCAAGGTGATCATTCAAATGTCTAAAACTCGAGGTTGAGTTTCTTTTAAGTGGGGGAGGATTGATGTAGATTGATGAACAGAGCCCAGTCAAGCCTTCTTCTACCCATCGGTTCACAGGTGTTCAGGTCCATATATTGTTATACTTAAGACCATAATAACCCCCCCCATTCAGCCCATATGTAGCCATCAACCAGCAGCAGGAAAAGGAGAAGTTTTGACAGATTTTACTGGGTCCCATAGGCCTAGCGTAAATAAGCCAGTCAAAGGAGATATCTGAGATTCTGTGGGCCCCATTGAAGATAGCAAAAGAAGAAAAATTAATTGCTGGTTTGGTTTAGTTATATTTATTTGCTGTTTTAGTTTAGTTGCTATTTACTTAAGTTTCTACTTTCGTAACCATAGGTAAGTAGAAGTTTCTATTTAGTAGTCTAAGTTAGATTTTATTTTGTCTCTAGTTTCGATTTTGAGATGTAATCTTAGATCTAGAGTAGTTTCTACTTTGAAGTTTCCAATTTGTAGTAGTTGCTCTATTATTTAATAAAGAGAAGGGGGCTGGACAAAGACCATGATTTGATGAATTGAAAAAAAAAAAAAAGGTTTTACAACCATGGCTGTGCGACACAGTAGAATGAGGTGAGAACAAATCAAGGCTATACGTGAAAGGCCTTGGTCATATTCCCCCCGCCCAATCTTCTTATTCTTCTTCCCCATTGAGTTTTGTTTCTATTTCATTCCTCTGCGATAAATAAGTAAACAGAAGGTGCCGAAGATTTTGTTTCTCCAGTGTTTGAGTGCTGCTGTTCTGCTGGAGATTGGGCTATTGAGATCCATCAAAAGCTGGTCCCTGACAGTACAATCTCTTCCCTGCGGCTCTTTACCGTATTAGAGATATTCTGCAGCAGATTTCACACAAGTGGAACTCCAGATCAGAGCAGTGATTTAAACCCATATTGCAATAGTAGAATACCCTTCCTCGAATCCTCCTTCGATGGTGAGTTCAACCCAAACCAGTGGCTGGATTTGGATATAACAGTGAGTTGCTATTTTGAATCTTATCTTCTAATTCTGAGTCCCCTTGCTAATTGCTAACCCAGCCATCAGATTTGGCTAACAGTTGGAGGAGTCATTTGACTCACTCTGTCCTAAGAACCTAAAACTCGACTGAACTGTTTGCCTCATCAGATTTAGTAAGTTACTAAATATCTGTGATTTGCTAATTCTTTAGAGTTTGGAGACCCTGTTGACCTGCTGATTGGAAGGAAGTTCAGTTATTTGTTTTCCTTGTTTGGGAGGGTAAAAAGTTAGGTACTGTTTAGGCATGTGGCAATATAACGGTGCCCAAATCCATCTGTTGTTGCTACCGTTCAGATAAAACTTAATTTTCTGGTTGCTGGGAACCGGGGTTATCAGGTACTAATTTAATATTGAATGATTCTATTGTGGGGTTGGGTTTGGTTGAGATGGTAGTTGGTCAACAGTTGGACGGATTAACATATCTAAGGAAAAAGTCCAACAACAAGTGCCATTTGATTATGGCCATGAGACTAAACAAATACACCAATCAACATTGTCCCTCTGTATATCCAATGGTCACGATGGAAATAAGGATATCAAATTCCTACCAAGATAACTGGAAGTTCCAAATAATAAGAACCCTAATGAACCTAAAAAAAAGGATAAAGGCCCAGCAAAAATTACTTGTTTTTCGAGACCCTGCTATAAGTTCTATCCATATACATTCCGATCACCAGCTCATACTAGATCCAGTCTCATTTTATAAAACTCTATATATGATGGATCATATGGCTGACATGGCTCATAAAATTTGACATGTGGTTGGTGTCACAAAGAACAAACCAAACACCAATCAAGAACCAAAACTGTAGAAATAGAAGAAGAATAACAAGAAGAGAACTGAGAGAGAGAGAGAGAGAGAGAGAGAGGGTAAAATATGATGGAGGATGGAGAGAGTGAGCTAGAACAACGACAGATTCAGAATGAGTAGTTTTTATTGTAGTCTAGCCCGCTTCTTATATTGAATGAAGTAACCTGCTCTTAGTAGGAAACCTACTAAACATCTAAGTCTAATTATGATAAAGGTAAATAACTAAAAGTAGATCACAACTCAACATTATCCCATTATCCCACGGTACACAACACTCCCCAATGTAGAAGCAGATTACAAAAGGCAAACTACCCCCAATGTATTACAGCCCCAAACCAAATCAGTTATGAGTTATGACTCTTTAAGTAGTCTTGACAAATTACAGCAGTAGAGGTATGAATTAACCAGAAAAGAACCTTGAATGAATACTTATAATAGTAAAGGACAAATCAGTAGCAAGATCCAACAAGAAGAACCAAAACCCTAGGAGAGAGAGGCCTGCGGCTAGGGTTATTAAGGGGTACCTGCGGTTGTCAAAGTGAGGCTCAAAGATCTCTGATTTCTGTCGGCTGATGTAAGAGATCTGCACTTTCTTGATTTCAGACTTTTAGAGAGAGAAAATGGGGATCTTCAAGAACCGCAACAGGTCCTCTTCGATGACCTTCAAACTAGGATCGAGAGATCCTTTTGGAGGCCTGGAACAAACCCTTAGAAGGGCTTCTTGAATTGAGTTCAGACTGGGGAGATCTTGGCAATCGATGGCCTCAAGAATCTTCACCTTATGCTGATTGATTCTGACTCTTATGCTGTGAGATTGCTCTTGAATCTCACAGCAACGGCAATCAGATTGGGGATGTGGGTGGGATGGCTATCTCATCCTGGGCATCTCACCCACAGCCATCTCAGCTGTTAGAAGCAATTAACTGCATTAATCTTTGTTTACTCAAGTCTGAATTTCTGTCTACAGTAGCTCCTCTTTAAATAGAGGGCTGAAGTTACAATATAGCAGTCATACTCAAATTAGGAGTTGTACTCCTATTAGGACTAACATTGAAACGTAGACAAATTAGGTAACTAATTATCTACTAACTAATAGCCAGTTAAGGCTGGCCGATGGGCCTTATTAGACATAAATTGATGGGCCCAATGGGCCTTTATTTACTAAGGATCGAACCCAGCTATAAGCTGGTTCAATGGTCCTACTTGGGCTGGGCTTTCTTCCTGCGATAGCTCAGCCCATAATGTGGATCTACATCACTCCCCCTCACAGTACAAGGAATTTCACCCCGGAACCTCTCACTAGGTTCAAGGATTTCCTACACAAGAGTGGAACACATCCACAAATAAGTACATAAAGTACAATCCGAGCTACAAATACTCATACAGAAAAATGGCTTTTCACTAAAGCCTGTAACTCTACCAATTCAGCACACTATGATTCTCACAAGATCACTTGATAGCCCTTTTTAAATTGAAATTTCATCCAAGTTCAGTCAGTTATAGTTCTCAAATGACTCAGCCTTATATAGGCAACAAACTAGTTGTTGAGGTCAACAAACAAAGTAAGAGTCAAGCATGATTTTTCTCAAAGATGGGAAGTATTAAAATTATTTTGGTCTTCCAAAAATCAATTTTTTTTGGTAAACTTAGGTACTGTTTAGGCATGTGGAAACTTCACACTGCCCATAGCCATCTGTTGTAACTAATGTTCAGATAAAAGTTAATTTTCTGGTTGCTGGGAACCGGTGTTATCAGGTACTGATCTAATATTGAATGATCTTATTGTGGGGTTGGGTTGTTTGTTGCCTACTTGAGACCTAGCCCAACATTACATTTCCACGGAATCCCCCAATTTGGTAGAAAAGTGCAGGGCATGTTGCCAAGGGTTTTATGATAAGGGTGAGTTGGAAACTTTTTCCCTAACAATATAATAGCTTAGTTTCTCAAGAACTACTTCTCAATTACCATTGAGACAAAGACTTACAAGGTGCAAGGTTAGGGCAAGCATCTTTAAAGCCTAACATACTGCTAAATGAGATAATTTTCAAAGTTGCAGAAACTAGAGAGAGTTCATATAACCTGACAGTCCTGACTCGATAAATCCATACACATATATCCTCAATGCTCTGTTTCTGTGAATGGCGCTAATGCAATATATAACTGCAGCAACAATGGATTCCACAAGCCTTTTTTTTTCTCTTTTCTCAGCGTAAAATCACTAACAGGTAGAATTGATGAAAAAGCATCAGATGGTCCTTTAAAACTTAATAAACGATGTGCAAAATCTATGATTCTCCACCTAAGTTGTGCAGATGACTTCTTCCCCTTCTTCCACAGAGATGTTCAATGGCTAATGGCCTTCATAAAGTTCCAGAGGAGTTCTAAATTCTTGTAGGTCTGAAAAGTTATGAAGAGAAAGCCAAAACCTTGTTCAAAGAAGCTGACACTACAGAAGATCCAATATAAAGATTGCTTTTAACTTTGTGGGTACCTTCCCATCAAGTATTTGGCATATGATCAGTCTCATCTAAGCTTACATGCAAAGAACTGCATTTGGAAGATCAGTGAAAACGGTAAAGGGGGGAGGGATAAGGAATCAGTCATAGGAGGGAAAGTATCCTCTTGTGTGAGCGGGCTCTAACTCATTGTATCTCTAGTAATTAGTAAGGCATCCAAGCATTCCAGTGTCCTAGAGATCACTATATTTATCGTTTCCTAGAAGGTCTAAAAGACTATACAGAAACTTTGCATCAGATTTTCCTACCAAGTGGTGAGCCAAGTGATGCGGATCTAAGTTCCAAAACGAGAATCAGATCGCTTATGACCCACTCAATAGCTCAATTGCAACAATTAATGGCAGAGTTATAAATAAAAAATCTATAAGAAAGTGGCGATTATGTAAATAGATAGAAATTTATAAAGAGTGGCAGACTTGTAATCAATGGGTGTCAGGTGAGTGGGATGCACATGTTAATGAGATGGGCAAACTTGAATAAAAGGAAGGAAGAGGGGTAATACTGGAAAGCAATGCTAAATAAATAACAAAGGAAAAAAAGTCGTGAGAGGGTTAAGAAGTTGTCTTCGACCTCCAGCTCCTGTACCTAGCGGAAATCAGGCAAGTAGGGGGAAGAAGAACTTCTTCGAGAAAGCTTGGGCTGACCTAGGAAGATGGAGAGTCGTGTTGGAAGGTTCTCTCGATTAGCACAACCCACGACTGGAACCAGCAACCCAGAAATCACCATTGATACTCTAAATCAGATTCTAGCGGTAGATGCGCTGCTGCTCAATTGCAAGTATCGATTGACACAACTGACGAGGGAATCTTGAGTTGATCTTCAGGGGTTTGACTCGTCTTGGAACCAGCTTTCTTTGACCAGAACTGAAAGGCAAACAGGGATCTGCCGGTGGAGTTCCAACAATCTCTTCTCAGTTCGTGTTCTATTGTGGCATGATGGACAGTAGCCAGGCAAGGCGTGACTTTCATTTCTGGAGCTTCAAGTGAATCAAGGAAGAACAGCAAGAGATGGAAGGAGAGAATTTCAGGGAGGAGATAGGAGGGGAGCATACACAGCAGCCGTGGTTTCAAACCGAAAAAAAATTGTATTCAATACTCCATTCCAAAATCAAATATGTCCTTCTCTACCGTGTTACATGGCTATATAAAGGAAAAATCAAAACGTAACAATAGAAACCAACCAAAATTAGGAACTGAAATCTAAATAACAACCGAATCACCCTACTACTTGACTGACACATAACTCTAGAAAAAGAAACAAATAAACCAGTCTAATTATGAAAATAGCCCTAAATATTCCAACGCCCAACTGCATCACCAAGGATGAAAACCCACCAGTCCTGTGCAGACAAAAAAAAAAGGGCATACACAGTGCACGAGGCTCCCGCATGTGCGAGGTCTGGGGGGCAAGAACTACGCAGCCTTACCCTGAGAATATCGAGAGGCTGTTTCAACCGCTTAAACACTAGGTCGCAACATTCGTAACTTACCGTTGGACCCAGCACGCCCCTTTCCTGCACAGACACAGATTTAGAAAAGAAAAAGGATTGTCTCTTACGGGGCTAGTGAAATTGGACAAAGCTCCTGTATAGAAAAACATGATTCCTTAGAGAGAACACAAAAAAAATTGTAATATAAATGACCAATCACTATTAATAACAATCATAATTTCTAGCAAACCAAGGTGGAATTCAGATTGTTAAGGACAAAAGGCTCATGCCAAATGTTGTTAGCAATGGTAAGGACAAATTTTACTTGGAATTATCTGTGGAACACAAAAGAGGGTTTCACAAAAATAGCTACACAATAATGCTTAACTGGCTTTTATTTTAAAAATGAGGAATGACACCTTCCCCCAGGTGACACAGCCATCTAGACTCCCTATGTACAGTAGAAACTTAATTTTTTTATTAATCATGAATCTCTTCTTTTTTTTCTTTTCTTTTTTTTTTTCCCCTTTAATTGAAGGAAGAATCCTTGTTTTAAGTTACGGAAAAGTAACCTGGCTCGAGAACTAAATCTGCAGGCATAGAGCTCTGTCACCTGGTTTTCAACAAAAGGAAGATCACATCCAAGAAACCTGGGAACTGGATACAACCTGAGTACACCCCTCAGTTATTGGATGTGAACATAGTTACAGCTCGGGTTTTGAATTGTCTGGGTAATATAGTATTACATTCACTTTAAATTGTCGCATAAGTAGAAGAATCATCAATCAGTCCAGATGTTTTCTCAGCACAGAAATAATTGAGTCTGTAGAACATTGCCTTATTGATGCACCAGTTATTTATGTATCTGAATCACAGCTTTACCATTCATATGTCGATCCACAAATTTGACTAACAAACTAGAACTGCAGTGGGAGGATGAGATGATGAGTTAAATGCCACTATCAACTATATGATTAAGCAAAAGCATATACTTGACAACAAATCAGTTTATTCATAAAAATCATTAAGCTACAAGGGTAAATGTTCGCAAAAACAACTATCAGATAACAGAAAACCAGCTATTTGGACCAGGATTTAACCTCCAGTATCTGTCGTGCAGATGCTGGGCATCCCATAATTCATTCCTTATCGACAATTATCAATTGTAACCAGAGAAGAACTGAATCGTCATAAGAAATAAATTATGCTTTTTTTTATCAAATATGCTAGAAAAGAAAAAATTAAATCTAAAATTGTTGACTCAAACATTAAATTCCCGCAAAAGTACCAGTAATTAAAATCTCCGTATTGAAAGATGAATCCAATTCGATTGAAAAATCGATTACACATGCGTTCCATACCGAACATCTCTAACTGAAGCAATGAAGAATAGAGGGAATAAAGATACCTTGGATGGGATGCAACCGACGTTGAGGCAAGTCCCACCGAGAGTCCCACGCTTCTCGACACAGGTTGTCTTGAGACCTAACTGAGCGGCTTTAATGGCAGCGACATAGCCACCAGGCCCACCACCGATCACGACGACGTCGTTCTCTTCGGATCCAGAGGAAGAGAAGCTTCTGGAGAAGGAAGACAAAGAAAGAGAATATCTCAGAGCTTCTGAAGAGTTACAGATGTTCCTTGACAAGAGAAAAGCCTTTCGCCTTGCAAAGCTCGCCATGGCCATTGCTTCAAGGCTCAAAATTGTCTGGTCTGTCTTTTGCTCTGTTTTGAGAGAAAGAAAAGGGTACGTGACATAGTGAGACATTGAGATAGAGAGAGAGAGTGGTATGAGTACATCGCCTATGAGAACCGTCAGATTGGAGTAAGTGAAATGGTATTTTTTAACGTTCTATCAGATCGAATGGATCTCCATTTTTTCCGAGTCAATTAAAATTTAAAAGGTCATAATTCGGATTTTTTCTTTCTTTATTGTCTTTTAATGATTTTTTTTTTAAATTTGTTTTGGATTAGTGGTTAAGCACTTAGGAATTAAAAAAAAAAAAAAAGTACCAGGACATGGAGATCTCCTTGGCACCTCCAACTTTATGGGAAAGAGGAAATATATATATAATCAATGGTTTGGGTGTGAATATGGTGAAAGTATTCCAGATCCAGCTCCCCTCCATAGAGCCTAGGACTAGAGAGTTTAGGGCGGGGGTGACCTAGGGATGCATGCTCAGATCCTCCCAACCCTAGGATCACTCTCTGGTCCCTGTGCTTTATAGAGAGGAATCTTTTTCCTTTAATTGTAGTTCTTCCTTTTTTTCATTGGTAAAGTGACAATTTGATTGGATATAAGGGTCAACATTACCTTTCATTTTTTGTTATTGACCAAGTAAAAAATACAACACTTCCCTGATGCAATTCAATTGTTTTGATGGTCATAGCGAAAGAGATTTTTTTTTTTTGGGAAGATGGTGGAGTTGTGTCACACCTGTGCCCAAACATAACTGCCATTTTCATGGTAACAGATGATACACCAGATATACCTAGTTCCAATGACTTTTGGGTCGCATCAATTCTGTTTGGAAGGGAAGAATGATCCTACTTGTTAATGTAGTGATTGTTGAACAAACTGGAAAGGGTTTAAACCTCCAAGGCCTAAAGGGTACATACCCTAACCTTAATGATTCCACACATTTTAAGTATAGTAGGCAAGCCTATTATGCGGACATTGACCTCTCACAAGAGTCCCAAGACCTATGGAACCAATACTGGGAAGGATCCCAATCAAATGGGCACATTTGGAGCAACCGATTGATCTAGAGGTGTCAAAATGTGAGGTTAGCGGCTGGAATCCCTTCCCTTTGTGGGGGAAAAGAGACTTGCATTCGGCCCTTTCTCCTCTCTCTCTTTCCTAGGGAGGGGTGTGTCTTGTGTGCTTACCCACGCACCCCGCACCATCGTACTATCGTACCATCGTACCGCTCTCAGAAATACGTGGGCACCTATTTTGCAGAAGTGTAAAGGTCGTCCTTGAGACGAGTATTTGATGATGGTCCAATACGAGAGATTGGAATCAAACAAAAGGGATTTGGAGTCGCCATCTAGGAATATGGGCCTAGGACCAGGGGGTGGGCCCAATTCTTGAGGAAAGGGCCCAGAAATTAGTCTGGTCCAGAGATTTAGGGTACGTGTTAGGTTGTAGAGTTGAGAAGGTGTTAGGCACCCAATCTACCCAGTTCAACCGGTCTTCTTACTAGATACTTTAGAATGAACATTTTTCACAATTATTCCTATTCCGCATGCATGGCTAGGTTATCACACATATATACATTAACTGAATTTAATTAATTATGTACACTAAAACAAGGTCAATAAAAAGTCTACATTATGTTAATTCGGGTGAGAGATTATACCTGAGCTTGACCCATGTTTCAGGTCAAGAGGGGTGGACCCCCGATTAGTGTTGGTACGAACTTTCTTATGGATTCTCCCAGCTCAGGGGAAGATGGTCTTGACCTCCAACTTCCTTTTTTGAGAGATGCTAACTATGGTAATATTCGGATAGAGTTCCGGCTAGGAATGGTTACTTTCAAATTTGAATTTCAATAGAGCTTTTGTTAGTGACGACTGCTTCTAGGCTTAGGTTGAGGTGTCACTTTAGCAGAGCTTCCTCTAGGAAGTGGCTACTTCCGGATTTTGGCTGAGGTGGCACTCCAACAGAGCTTCTACTGGGAATAGGCTATGAGAGGACTAGGATGAGGTGGCACTCCGACAGAGCTTCCGCTAGGGATAGGCTATGGGAGGGCTAGGGATAGACTATGGGAGGGCTAGGATGAGGTGGCACTCCGACAGAGCTTCTGCTGGGGATAGGCTATGGGAGGGCTAGGCTGAGGTGGCACTCCGGCAAAGCTTCCACTAGGAATAGGCTACGAGAGGGCTATGCTAAGGCTTGAAGGAATTCAAATGATTGAAGAACTTCGAAGGCCCGAAGAACACTTTGAATCTATAAAGATCTCTTTGAAGACCTGAAGAACCTTAAAAGGGGGGAAACAAGGACAAAGTTTCTCCTACAACGGATGCTCACTTGAAAAATTTTGGATGATTGAAGAACTTCAAAGGCCCAAAGACCACATCGAAGATTTGAAGAACACTTCGAATCTTATAAAGATCGCTTCAAAGACTTGAAGAACTTCAAAGAGGGGGGAAGAAAGAGCGCAAAGCTTCTCTACAAAGGGTGCTCACTAGGAGGCTTGAGTGTGGAAAACCAAAGGGAGGGGTGTTTATAGATTTTTGGGCCAATGGGGTGGAAATGGAGATTTCCTGGGCCAATGGGGTAAAAAAGTAGATTTTTGGGCCAATGGAGTGAAAGATGAATTTCTTTGGCCAATGGGATGAAAAGATGTTTTTCTTAACCAATGAGGTGAAAAGATGCTTTTCTTGACCAATAGGGTGAAGGAAGTATTTTTTGGCCAATGAGGGAAAAATATGTTTTTTTGGCCAATGGAGTGAAAATGGTGTTTTTTTAGCCAATGGGAGGTCACAATGTAGGGTACGCTAGCGGGGGGTGCGGAGTACACAAGCGGGTGAAGAGGGAATCTCATCCAAAATCCAATCATCGGATTAAGGGTGCCAATTGCCGTCGTGGGTGTGCGGTGGAGCACGGCAGCACCTGCATGAGGGCGGGTGTAATATCCCGCTTCTTAAACCCGGTCTGATTTCACGGTTGAACCGGTTTAACCATGCAGGAACCGAGCCAGAGGATGTTAGAGCGGGTTCCTTATGGGCTATGATGGCACGGGTGACCTTAAACACCGGCTGGCCCGACAAGTCCGAGCCAGTGCCAGAAGAGACGGGAGTGCCCAAACCGTGTACGTGCATCTACCATAAGGCTATGTACGGATGAACAGGTATTATATCCGTATTTTAAGATATATACGTAGGCTACAATGTATGCCTGGGGTGGGGTTTGAGCCGAGGTCCGAGCCCGGTCAAAATCCCAAGTTTTGACTCTCGGATGGGTATGTCAGGCGGGTCCCTACCCACCTGAGTGACCCATCCGACACTATTCACTTAATTAGGAATAGTATATAAGACTTTATGATTTCCTTCTTTCCATTTATTACCCTCGCACGTTTGGTGAGAAAAGTAAAGAGGAGAGAGAAAAGAAAGGGAAGAAGGAAGGAAGAGGAAGAAAGGAAGGATTTCAGCGGCGCCGAAGCTCGATCTTGCCATTCCGGTGCCGGAAGAGTAATCTTCAACTCGAGATCTACAGTTGGAGGTAAGAAAAGCTGGGTTTTATGAACATTAACCATACCCACGCTTTAAACCCTTGATTCGAGTATGGTTTCTTAAGATCTTGTAAACACCCTTTGAAATGATGAATCTAAGGTTTAATAGATGATTTATGTGTTGATCTTGAAGGATTTGAAGAGATATTGACAAGGTAGAAGGAGCATTGTGAGTTGGAAGTGGTTTTGAAGGGTTTGAAGTCATTATTGAGCAAAGAAGGTAAGATGGTTCCCCTCACTTGAATCTAACTTAAATCTAAGCTAGAACCATCCTATAGGACTCTAAGGGTGTGAAGAATGGGTTGAGAAAAGCCCTATTTGGGTCCCCAAGGAATGGAGGAAGTTGAGAAGAAACTGGGGTTTTTCCGCCAAAACCGGCGGGTAGGACCGGTGGGTAGACAACCCACCTGAGACACCCACCTGAGAGGACCAGGGGGGTCCCTGGCCAAACCGGCGGGTAGGACCGGCGGGTCCTACCGGCGGGTCCATACCCGCCGGTCCAAAACCGGCGGGTAGGACCGGTGGGTAGACAACCCACCTGAGTGACCCACCCGAGTGGCCAGAATGTGATTTTTAGGTCCGATCGAGCCCAAATCGGACGTGGGACCTTCTTTCGACGTTCTAAACACGATTTTGACGTCGGATTTCATTAATTTTGATTCTAAATTGGTGAAGTACTAACCCCGCTCAATTTTGTTAGGTTCACCAAAGCCTTCCCGATTCGCTCCGAATCTCACCCGTACCGAGCGGGAATCCTTGTGCGCTACAAGTAAGTGGAGAGAGGACGTTTGGCCTTGTTTCAAGGCATTTGTTTGGCATTCATATAACTATATCTAATTTAGTCATGTCATCATGAATATGCTATATAGATTAGTCATTCCATTCATTGATGTGCATATATGCTATGTTTACTTTCAATTGCAAATTAAATGAGATGTTATATGTTGAATGTGGACATCATGTTGCATAATGCATTGATAGATTAGATGCCGTGGTCGGCTTGGAAACGAATGCATTGGTGGCCCGTGGTATGGGACACGAAGGCACTATGCAGTCGTACTGCATATAGGAGCATGCGGTATTAGGATTCTCACCATCCCGTGCTACGACCCTTCCCAACAGGGGTTGAGGTGTTGGGTTGCCATTTGGGGGGAAGCAGGGGTCGCGGTTATCGGACACTGTGGCGGTTAGGCATTACGCCCGGCAAGTCGTGTAGGACAGCCGGCAACCCCGGTGGTATTTCAAGAGGGCCAATCGTACTGCTTTTAAATTGCTGGAGTCAGCACTGTCATTTAATTTATTTACATTTCTGTTGAGAGCCGGTGGACGGCATTGTCTTTATTTTTCCGAGTACTCACGGTGGGCATTCTCCAACAGCCCTATGGGCGTATCGCGGGAGGGAGTTCGCGGCTCGTACCCGGAGTATACGCGCACTGTGGTTGTAGTAGCACTAAAACCAAAGACTTAGTAATGTTGATTAGGTGTATGTGATCTAAAATGATTTGCATGGCATGTAGTGCATATGATGTGTTGTGATGTGTGGACTGTTGTGTGTGGTCCACCTCTCTACTTACTGAGCTAGTGAGCTCATTCCGCGTGTACACCCCTTTTTAGATGATTTTACAGGTCATGCAACTGAGGAGCAGGGGGTGGGTCCCACCGTCGAGTTCCCTGAGGAGGACTGGTGGACCCCTGAGGAGTTTGAGCACGGCATAGACTGCGCGTGTGGGAGCTGTGCTGCGAGACAGCAGTTCTGAGGCCGAGCTGAGCTCCAGCCTTGAGACCGAGCCGAGCTGTGTACTCTGATGATTTTGGTTAATTCTTGTATATACTTGATATTTGAACTTTATTCTTTTTGTGTATATATTATGCCTTCGGGCCCAAATGTATATATTTATTGTATTACCAATTGGGTATCAAGTATATGGGAATTATGTACAGGTAAAACTTAGTCTTCCGCTGATATGATGAATTGATGTTAGTGTGTGTATGCTGTGGTGGAATACAGTATCTGATGATCCTGGCAGGTTTGGGTTAACCGGTGTTAACTCGGTCACCGCTCCGGTTCAGGGTGAACGTGGTGTGACAAACGGTGGTATCAGAGCGTGATGCTCTGCTCCGCTCACAGCATACCATTAGGATCCCGTAGATTCTATAATAGGAAAATGGGGTTGGGCAAATATAAAAGCTTTAAAGATTAAAAGTCAAAGAAAGGAAGTATAAAAAAATTGAGTTATATTATAAGTTGCATTCATGGCATGCGTGAGTGTAGATAAAAGGTAATTAGGTTGGTACTATAACCTATAAAGTGCTATTTCGACGAAATTTCGGCAGCATAACGGCGTAAAGTGGGATTTCCAAAAAATTTTACACAAAACCTGATAAACAACAGATAATAATATAACAAAGAGCATAGATAGAAAGATCACATCACCACAAAACCACACAGGAATTCCACATATGAAAACATTATAATAGTCCAATATCCAAAGATGTTTCATTCCATAAATGAAATTCAAGTTACATCGCAATTACAAGGAATGAGAATAAAGAAAGGTATAATGTCTACAAAAAAAGAGAAAAAAATGGATAAATAGCTGGGCGGCCAAGCTAAGCCTCACTGGTCGTCATCATCGTCGTCGATGATCACCACGTTCGCTGGAGGCCTGGAGTTAAAGTCGAAGCGGTGATCGTAATAATCTAACCTCGTGTTCACCAATCGTACCTCCCTCCTAAGCCGGCCATAATCTGCTGAGATGGCGGTGGCCCTGGTGTCCAAGTCCTGACCCAGCCTACGGAAGGAATCCTCCAAGGTGATCTGTCGTGAGGCAATCTCGTCCAGCCGCCGCAGTATCTGAACCTGGCCATCCTGCAAGGCCCGCATGGAGGCTGTCCTGTCCTCATAGTCGTAGTCACCACTCCCAGGTGGTGGGGCTCCATATGGTGGGGCTGTAGCTCTGGAAGAACTAGGGCCCGTACCTCTCGATGCCTGAGGCACCTCCTCAGGGATACTGCCGCCCATCAGATCCGCCTCCTCGTCCTGAGGAACGTAGTCCTCGTCCTCCTCATTAGACTCCTCCTCCATGAGGACATCCTCTACAGGGGCAGCCCTCCTACCCCTACCTCTCCGAGCTCCCGATCTGGGAGGTGAATCCATGAGGGTGTGGAGACCCATCTTCAAGAGGTTGCTCCGATCGAACCTATCGGCCGGAGTCTTCCCCTCCTCTCCGCTCAGATCCACCCTAAAGAACTCGAAGATCCTGGTGAGGATCCTGCCGTAGGGGAATCCTCCGTCCTCTGGGTGGGAAGCATGGTGCTCCATCGCTCTGAGGATGATATAGGGAAGGCACAAGTGCTCCCTGCCTCCCTCTGCGGCCGTAAAAATACAAAATGCAATGAAAGCCGTCATGAAACCTACCTGGTTCCGATGACCTCCTCTGGGGAGCAGGTTGAACTGGATCAACCGGGCGAAGAGACGGACCTCAGGGAAGAAAGATGTCTCGGACTCCGGGCGACTGCTGCTGCCGCAGATGGTCTCGTAGATGAAGTCCGATGTCTCCATGCTCATGAACGGTCCCTGAGGCCTACTCCTGGGGGGACTGTAGTATCGGTGTCCCGCCGCCGATATGCCCAGAATGCTGGCCAGGGTGTCTACCGTCAGCTGGATATCCACTCCCCTCACCAGGCTGCTGACAGTGAGTTCCCCGTACTGATACGACACCTCGAGGTTGCAGTAAAACCGTCGGACGAGCTGATCGTAGCACGGTCGGTCCACCTGAAGAATAGTGTCCCAGCCCAATGCTGAGAACCTCTCCTGAAGCTGGGCCTTGTGGAAGTCCTCGACTACCACGGTCTTTTCCGTCAACACTGGCCCCTTCAGGAAGATAGGCCATTTGGCTGCGGCCTCGGCACTAGTGAAGTGCTCCTCATCGTAGTCTGAAGGGTCAGTCTGAACAGGTGCAGGTCTCCCTGTGCGGTGAGCTGGAGTGCTGGTCTCCGCACTTTTCCGCTTAGAAGCGGTGGTCTTGCGTCGAACACCAGAGGAAGATGGTCCTCTGCCGGTGCGTGAAGACATCCTGACAATAAGTAAAGAAAGTTGGGTTAGTACAGTAAGAAAAGACAGCAGCATTAAAGAAGGGGAAATTCAAAACCCAATTTCTGCAAAATGGGAACGGCAACGATCTAGGAAGGATAGAAAACTTATGACATGAAACATGGTGATGGCAACGCATGGAAACGTGCCAAAACAGTAAAATGACAGCAAAGGACAGCAAAAGCAATAGGCATGAGTGAAATGGGGGAATTCAAGTTCATTGAGCAAATTGCAATAGAATGGAGTGAAAGCTTGAAACCCTAGGTCTAGAATGAAATGCCATAGTAATGGGATGATAAAATTTCAA